>NC_081821.1:10626111-10931666 GCF_030704535.1 Vitis vinifera | reverse complement strand
AATTTTTTTAGAGAGTTGTCTTCCATTTCGAGAAAGAGAAATTGTCATAACATTCACCCTCTCTTCCATCCCCACTAAAAGTGTGTGAAGATCATGGTTTGAATCATCGAGCGAAAGACTTCGGGTTTATGAGAATTCTACAATTTTGTTCTGCATCTTCACCACTTGGATTTGATTCGGGAACATCTGATATGGTTTTCGTTAGTAGTTTATGAATCCCTTTAAAGTTTAAAAATGTTATTTTTCCATTGTACATAGGATTTAGAAAAACCTAAGATAGTTATGCATAGTCCTAATCTAATCTAGGATTGGAAAACAAAGAGATTCGGGTTTTTTTTCCATCATTTACTGATATAGTAAGTGGTTCCTTACACATCACATTGCCATTTTTTCGTAATAAAACACTAACAGAAAAATTTGGCACAACAAAATACATGTATAACTTCTCTCCAATTATAAGACTACTAAGGATTGGTGGCTCTAAAAGATATTTCTTTATAGAAATGAAAGCTTGTTCGTACTCAGACTTCCAGCTGTACGATTTTGCTCCATATAGGGTGTTGAAGAATGATCGAAGCTGATCAGTGAATCACGTTATGAATTATCCCAAGGCAACCGATCGACTAGTAAGTTATTGAACCTGTTTCTTATTAACAGACATAAAAAAGTAATATTGTCTTAATCTGCACGAGGCTAACTTCTATTCCTTCCCGAATTACCATGAACCCAAAAAACTTTCTGACGTTTACCTCGAATACACATTTAAGGGGGTTCACCTTCATTCCATACTTTTGCAATAGTCTAAAGGCCTCTTCCAAATACTACAAATGATCTAGTCGGGCTATACTCTTGATCGCCATATCATTAATATAAACTTCTACCATTTTGCCTAGAAAAGGGTTGAAAATTCTAGTCACTAGACACTGATATGTGGCCCCTACATTCTTCAAATCAAATGACATTGCATTATAGTAGTATAGGCCTTACGGGGTAATGAAAGCAGTTTTTTCCAAATTCGACGAATGCATAGGTATTTGATAGTCAAGAAAACGTCGAGAAACGACATCATCCCACGTCCGACTATTGTATCAACTATCTAATCTATTCGTAGTAGCAAGAAGCTATCATTAGGGTAGGCCTCATTTAAGTTCATGTAGTCCCCACATATCCATTTTTCGCATTTTTTAGGTACCACTATCATGTTGGCTAGTTAGTCGAGGCATTCCACTTGTCTAATAAATTCAACTTCTAGTAAGTTATTTATTTTCATCCATATGATTTTCTATCAATTAGGGTGGAAAAGCCGAAAAATTTATCGTACTAATTGTGTTGTTGGAATTATATTCAATTATGGGAAGCCAGTACTAAGTCTATATTAGGCATATCTGAATGTTTCCAGGAAAATTCATTTTTATTCCTCCTCAACACTTACCACAAATGGCTACACTCTTTCCCATTCAATAAAGCATTGACACGAGTTATCAGTTCTTTATTCTCAGAAAGGCTTAATTGTTTAAGCAGGTCTGCAACTAGAGGATCATGTTCTTCCACCTGCTTTTGCATTTGGCTTTGTAATTGCTATTCGGTATGACCTTTAGATGACTCAAGCTCATCTGTAGAAGAGGCGCCTTAGCGTGTTTCCATTATAACTTGATAGCATTGGCAAGAGGCCAATTGGCTTCTGAGTAGGTCCACTTGCCCTTTCTTTTTCAAATAGTTGATTATTAGATGGTAGGTGGACGGAATAACTTTCATTTTGTGCAATCATGCTCGCCCAAGGATGGCATTATATGGCATTAAGTCTTTCACCACGAAATACCTTACACATAAAGTGAAAGGATCGACTTCGATAGAGAACACGACATCTTCGAATGATATTGTAGTAGCCTCATTAAATCTAGATAATAAACGACCTAGACTTTACAATGCAATTGGCGAATGTCTCGTCTACTTATAAGTTGACATTTGTAGAAGGTTAGTGGAGTTTCTTGGATCAACTAGGATTTTTCATACATTAAAGTCACTAACTTTAAGGATTAACACCAATGTGTCTTCATGAGGTACTAGGACCCGATTAGGGTTGATTGACAGGAAGGTTATTGGCTCATCAATCAGTTAGGCATTTTCAAGAGTAAAGGTGCAATGGACCATGTTAACCTATTTTCTCACAATTGCGGTTCTAATCATCCTTCTCCTTTATCTCCTGGACTGGTATTTATCATTCACCGATCCTCCATGGATATAATGTATCACAAAGCGTTATGCAATAGGAGAAGTTGAAGTTCTATTTGGCACTTCTCTTGATGCCTCTTTGTGCCCTCCAATTATTTGGACATACTACTTTAGATGTTTGGTTTTTAATAGTTTTTCTACCGTATAGTGCAAGTGTCAACATTATTCTGTGGTATGACCATGCTCCTTATGGTAAGAGCATCAACACCCCTCCAATCCCTCTTGGTCGAATCTACCTTGATGGATTTTGGCCATTTGAACTCCAGTAGCTCTTGGATAAGCGGTAGAATACACTCATATGAAACAATCAATAAGGTGAATCGGGGCGACTCTTTTCTCTACTATTCTTGCTAAAAGAATCTTCATCTACCTTGTCTAGACCAATTGTCAGGTGGCTTTGGACTTTCGGTCTTACCACTATTTTTTGTCGCCTGGTTTGTGACAATAATTTGTTAAGAGGTTGCTTGAACATCATCTTCTAGCATTGCATACTTATCTATCCTTCAAAATAAATCATCTATTATGGCAAACAATTTTTTTGTGAAGGATTCAAAGAAAATGGTACCAAGACTTAAGCTTCTCTTAAAAATCTACAACAAAGCATCCATGATATAAGACTCCATTTGTAACACTACCTGTTTGAAGTGCTTTATAAAATCTCTCAGTGACTCATTTTCCAACATCTTGATGTTCTACAAGATACTTATATTATGCTTCTATCATGTTGAACACAAGTAGCATGCTAGAAATGCCTCTAAAACATCTTTGAATGAGTTGACTGAATTCTGAGGAAACCGGTAAACCATGATAGAGTCGGACCATGAAGGCTAGCTGGAAAGACTTTATACAATAGAAAATCATTGCCTATATCTAGGGTCATCATTTGTCGAAAGTGCATCAAATGATCGAAGATGTTGCTTGATCCATCGTACATGGTAAACATTTGGAATCGCCAACCTCCTAAGCAACTCGTAACTAATGATATGCAAGTCAAACAGCGTGAACAACATGTCATCCAGTCGTCTACTTACTGTGTCCAAGGATGCCTTAAGCAATGCTTCAAGTAGTTGAGGCTTAGGATTCACACACTGCAGCAAACAACTTCGTGACATATCTTCTCAAGGCTGTATGAGTTGAGCTTTTGGAGCATTAGACACTCATGGCCCCCACTCTGAACCTTATTTGTGTTTTTCCCTAATTGAATTTGTGGCTTCGTTTGCTCAACTTTTCCTGACTACCTGCTTTATTTTAGAGCCTCTTGATGCTAATAAGGTTAGTGAACTACTAGCAGACAACTTATCATCTACTTGCAACAATAACTCTCAATCAAGCATGGAAACTCTTGTCATTCTACTTCATGTTGGCTTTGAAACCACCCGACTAAGGGTATTGTGGATCTTCCAACTCATATGGTGTCCTGCAACCATCTGCACCCATAATTCTTCATTTTCCTATTTCAACTTCTTTATATACTAAAGCAAGAACTGCATGTGCTACTCATACTTTTTTTGCCTTCTCTACATTTCAACCTGCCATGCATGGAATCGGTCATTCATAGCTGTCGAATAGGGTGTGTTATAAGAGGTACATTAGCCATGAGCACGTAAGGCTTTTAGTTTGTTATCACAAACGACACCAATTGTTGGTACACGACCAACAATGTTCTTCTTCGTCTAACTTCCTCCAAATGAATAATGAATGTTCGTGCAACAAGGTGTGCCCAGATGGTTTTTCCAGACATGTCCCTCCGAATCTTAAGTTAGCTTTTGGAAAAAACGGACAATAACTTCTTAGAAAACTCATTTTATATCTAATTCCAATGTCTGGTGGTTTTTTTTTATGCAAATAGAATTGTAAACACTTTACATGCTCCTTTAATACTTTAATTGCTAAAAATTAGTCATGTGAATAACGGTTTCCCGGCTTAAAGTTATGCATTTGTAATCATTTATTGTTAGGGTTTATTTTTTATATAACGACTTGGAACATTTATTGTTTATGAAATGAATTTAGGTGCTACACATTTGCTCAGAAGCCTTATTTGCACGACGAACACCTAAACAGACAAGGGGTTCGTCACTAGATGGTTGCAAAGTCCCACATAATGGTTTTAATATATATTATATATTATATATTATATATTATATTACTGTATTTGAAAACTTAAGAAGTTTATCGTCTTCTAATTTATTTGTGTTAATTAGTTGTGCATTTGTGCATGCATGGATTACGTTCCTTTTTTGGATTAGGAAAAAAAGTAAAATTGACAAATGTTATATATTATTAATTAATATTTCATTTTTTACGATATTTTTGAGTTGTTATATGTTAGGATTATATGATGAAATTGAAAGATATTCATTAATGAATAGTAAATACATTGATGGTGATTGAATCATCACCTAAATTATCATTCAAAATATAATTGTACGTGGGCCAAAATTATTTCACAACAAATTATACTGTGGCACATTGAATGCTTTATTACCATGACACATTAAATACTAATATATACTTTCAACATTGAAATCAATGTATTGTTGAAAAAGTAGGTTTTACAACTCAGTAGACAAATTTCTTAATTATCTTTACAAATTCAACATAAATTATAATTTATTGTTATTTGAATTGTCTTTATTTATATTGTAATTTCTGTAAAATAAGGAGGGTTGTTATTTATATCACCATTTTAGTTATTATGGTAATTTATTATGGTTGGATGTAATAAAAAATTATCCATATTCATTAAATTCAAGTATTTATCACCTAAGTAAGAATAGTAGTATAACTAAGAGAAATGATTAACATTTTCAAGAATTTTACCTTTTTTTAACTTATTACTTATTATTTAAAAAAGATTGAAAGAAAAATTCAAAATAGTTTATATTTTGCTCTAAAAATAACTTTTTAATAAAATTATAAAGAAACAAACTTAATACTTAATACTATTAAGTTATATTTAAAGTTAAGTAAAATTAAATTCTATTTAAATTTAAGTAAAAAAAAAACACCTCAATACTTAAGCATTTAGTGATGTTTTTCATTTTTTTAATTATTTTTTTAAATTCGGAATACTAATAAGCAAAAAGAAAAAGTTTTCCCATATTTAATGTTTTTAAATGTTTTTTTTTTAAACTTCAAATATTCTTAACATATTTTAAATATTTTTTCAAAACAACTTATATATGTATATATATTGTTAGCCCAAGGGTTTTCCTAATCAGGTTTTGATGATAACAAATCATGGTTAAGTTACTAATTAGTTTGAATTATAAAGAATCTCATGTATTAATTTGGAAATTCATAAAATGATCTAATGGATACAAGATCAAGACATTTGGAAGACTTTTAATCATAGGAAACAAATGTAAGATAATATGCATGTGAGTCTCCTAGATCCTAAATGTCTCTCCCCTTTTTGGCAACATAAAAAAGAAACGAAGGGGGATCTCTATGAAATCAAGGCTAAGGAGGTGGAGGTGGAAACACGGAGCGTAGGTAAGCCATCATCTCCTCATGTTGACTCTCCCGGCGACTCTCAATGGGCTCAATCCTTTGTTGGAGATGCTTAAATGCAGCCTTCTGCTGATCCATGCGATCCTCAAGACTCTCAAATCGTGAGATGAAGCCAATTTGATAATGATCCATGCGATCCTCCATGGAGTAGAATCGAGTATCACTGACTACTGCAAGCTCCTCCATGCGAGTGCCAAGAGAGCTAATATGAGCAAATAGATCCATCCAAGGCATGTGATTAGGAGCATGAGGAGGCTCAATGAATGATGGTTGAGATGATGGTCCCGCTATGTAAGTTGACTCAGAAAAACTGGCCTCAAACTGAACACCCTCTAACTTAAGTGGATGAATGTAAAGTTCAGGCTCTCTCTGCTGAAAACCTCTCTGAGAGTCTACTCCACCCTCCATCTCTCGTATCTCGACCTCCTCCTCTACTCCAAGATGCACATGTCCCTGTCCCCGAGCCTGTGTTGGTGGTCTCTCTGCTCTCCTAATCCAAGAACCATCGGGGGCCTTCTCAAATTTCATCCGCCCCAAAGACTGCTCATCATAAGTATCATAAGTGCTGAGGGCCTCAAAATTTGTCTCTCTACTCAAATCAACCTCAACATCCTTGAACACTCTAGTGGGGAAACGGCCATAGGGGAGCACGCGGGTTGTGCTCTCGCAACATGAGATCATGTGCATCATCATCAAATACCCAAAGTGAATTCGACTCCCCGTTAGAATAGAGTCCACAAAGAATGCCTCAAAATAGGAGACCTCATCTCGGTGTCCGCCTCGTGGTAGTAGGATGGAGCAAGTCATGTGGTGTAGTACTCTATTAATCACGGTCAAGCTATGGGCTGATGGTTTGCCCATCCCCTGGGTGTCTGAAAGTCCGCACATCCTCTGAATGGACTCTCTAGGCTCGAAACCCGACACAATAGACCAAATCTTGGACTCGTACACCCTGAGTCCAATTGAAGCAATATTGAAAATATGGAAAATGTTCTCCGGGTCTAGCCGAATCTCGACTCTTCTAACGGTGGAAATAATCGGGCCACCAATGCCATATATCGGCCTCGAATAGAACGCCCATACCAATGTCGAAAAATTTGGCTCTGAAATCGTCACTACAAGCAGCCAACCCATTCAACTGAAAAAGCCCTCAAACCCAAAATACTGGAGTTGAAAGATATTGATACTTATCCTTGGAACTACTTTCCTCTGAGCGGATTTTTGCTTGTACCTTTGATAATCCTCCACGGAACTAAATAGGGTGGTGCCAAACCTTACCTTTCGACGAGCCTCCGTCTGAGCAGGATGAGACGGCTCAGGGCACTTGCCTTGTGCCCTAGAGGCAGCCGATTCTCTCTTAGGAGCCATGAGAAATACAAAACTAAAGAAGACGAGGCTGATAGAGAGAGAAACACTCACAACTGAAACCCTGGGTGTGCGGGAATGGTGCTGAAATAGTCTGTGACGCGCGAAATGAGGAGAAGTCGGCCCAAATCCAAAACCCTAGCCTCTAAAAATCAATCCAAAGCCCTCAATTTGATTCAATGTCCCTCAAAAATCACTCATTGGTAGCTGAATCGACAGAACTCTTGAAGAACCAGAGGAAACGGGTGAGAAATTGAAGCGCGGGAGGCTATTTAAAACCCTAACCCCGACAAACCGCCTGGTCAACGCGGTCAATGGGTTTGACTTCATATTTTGTGTATTTTCTCATTTTATGATTCTCCCCCTACCCTTTTCAATTGAAATCCCCAATTTTTTGTGCCCAATGCCAAGGAAATTTTGATTTTTGGTCAAAATTTGACGATTTATCTAAGTATATGTCTATATGATGCATATGATATGAAATTCATGCAATCAGAAGGTATATTCATCAAGAATTCATTGAGCAATCATTAGATCATAAAGAAATCACCCCTAGTTGTCTTCTAATATCAACAAATTGTTCTTCACTTAGAGGTTTTGTAAATATATCAGCAAGTTGATCTTTTGTGCTTACAAATTCAAGTGTTATGTCACCCTTTTGTGCATGATCTCTAAGAAAATGATGTCTAATCTCTATATGCTTAGTCCTAGAATGTTGCACGGGATTTTTTGATATATTTATGGCACTAGTATTATCACATTTAATAGGAACATGCTCAAAAGATAAATCAGAATCACTAAGCGTTTGTTTCATCCAAAGAATTCGTGCACAATATAAACCAGCTACTATGTATTCGGCTTCTGCCGTTGACAATGTGATTACTACTCAAAAAGTGTTATTTTGTAACTTGTAATTAACTCTTTTAAATACTTTTGAGTAGTAGTTATTACCTTTTAACTCAATTAGCATATTAAAGACCTTTGCAATCATTTCTAATCAAATTGTGTAAGTTTTGGTGTTTTTGATAGTAATTTGATCACCAAAGCAATCCAAGATTGAGAAGAGTTCTATGGAATCCATGGCAAAGCAATGGGAAGCTCATTAACATGAAGAACCAAAGCTTTGAAGCTTTATAGTCCTTTTCCATAAGCAAATCATGAATGCAAGGAGGGAAAGCAAAGAGAGAAATCTAACATGAAGCATTCAAGAGGACAGCCACTGTTGGACACTTTTGGATCACTTTCTGGAGCTCAAATTATACATACTATATGTTGTTTCGAAGCTTGGGAAGTCAGCAATCCAACGCTTCAAACGATGCGTGATTCAGAGTTGAAATGAAGAATTTAGAGCCATTGGAAGCTAATCACACCAAGCTGAAGACCAATTTCGCAGGCTGCGAAATCAGCCTTTGGCTGCAAAATGGTGTCCTTCAGGTTGTGACGTCGGGAGTTTGTTCTCCTTGTAATCCACCTATCATAGGATTCCTTAGTCTTTAAGAAAGAACAAAGGGTAAATAGCCTCATATTTATTGTTTTGTAATTTTCCATCAGAGAGACGTCAGGAGCTTGTTCTCAAACACAACATTTTTGTATAGTTTTTTAAGGAAGTAAAATACAGAGCTTTGCTCTGTCTTACCTACTCAATTTTATTGTATTGTATATTTTTTCTTACTAGCCAAACAAGCTCTGAGGATGTTTCCTCAGAGAATGGTTGGCTAGACTTTTAGTTCCTTGGAGCTAAGGTAGTCGGGTAAGGCCCCGAATGCAAGAATTGGAAGTTTTGTTGTTTCAACTGTTAATGAAGAGAAAGTGTAACCCATTTATGATTTCTATGTTTTTAGTTAACTTAAAACACCTTCAATTCACCTAGGCCAACACTTGGTAAGGCAAGTGATCTTCGTCCATGGAGATGCACTAGTTTATCTCTTGCGAGCCTTTGGGAGGTGACTTGAAGGTAGGATTTTCTAGAATTGCCAACACTCGGTAAGCTTTTGGACTCTAAGGAGACATCCATTAGTTATCTCTTGCGAGCTTGAGAAGGGAAGTCCAAGGTTAATGATCACCTTGAATGGAAAATGCTAGGTGAGAGGCACGAGTCATTGCAAGTTGCATCAGTGAGAGGGAATTAGCGTTGAAATCCATTAAAGGGAAGCATCTGTACAACACCGGTTAGAGAATTAACTATATGTTAATTCTCTAATGCGAGGAAAAGATTCAAGTGACCGGAGCTCTGTTTTTTGCATGAGGAACCTGACCTCAATGATCCTAAAACTCCAACAAACGTTTTTTTTCATAAGTAATTCTCATTACTTTCTTTTTAGTTAGCTTAAAACAAATCCTTTTTCAACCAAAGTTTATGTTTTCTTCTTAAGATAACCTTGAAATGAAAAAGCACCAATTCAGCTTTGAATTGGTATCAGTTGTAAGTTGAAAACCCTTCCCAGTGAACGATCCTAGAGCCACTATGCTATATTAGCTAAGGCTATCCTAGTGCATGGTGATATAGGTTATAAATTTTGTTGATTACTCCTGTCTGAGGACCAAACTAAAGGGACACCAGCTAGGCACGCAATCACAATGCTATCGAATTTTGCTTCTTACTATGCCATGAAACAAGTGAGTGTCCTAGGAAATGACAAGTGTCACTAGTGTTTTTTCTTTCAACCCTACAACTAGCAAAATCAGTATCTGAAAATCCAATTAATTCAAAGTTATCACTCTTAGGATACCATAAGCCTATGTCCATTGTCTCTTTCAAATATCTAAGAATTCGTTTTACAACACTTAAGTGAGATTCTTTAGGACAAGATTGAAATCTAGCACACAAGCATACACTATACATAATGTCGGGTCTACTAGCGGTCAAATATAGCAAAGAACCTATCATGCTTCTATATATAGTTGAGTCAATGGATTTACTTTTCTCATTTTTATCAAGCTTAATGGATGAGCTCATTGGAGTCTTCATTGTTTTGGCTTCTTCCATGTTGAACCTTTTGAGAAGATCTCTTATATACTTTGCTTGATTGATGAAGGTTCATTCCTTTAGTTGCTTAATTTGAAGTCCAAGGAAGAAGTTGAGTTCGCCCATCATGCTCATTTCAAACCCACTATGCATGCACTTAGAAAATTCTTCATGAAAAGAGACATTAATAGCTCCAAAAATAATATCATCAACATAAATTTGAACTAAGAGCATATCATTTTCTTTGGTCTTTATGAAAAGAGTTGTGTCAATTTTTCCCATTTTAAAACCCTTTTTCAAAAGAAATTTACTTAATCTTTCATACCATGCTCTAGGTGCTTGTTTCAAACCATAAAGTGTCTTTTTAAGTTTAAAAACATGGTTAGGAAAGTTAAAACTTTGAAAATGGGGTGGTTGTTCAACATATACTTCCTCATTTATAAAGCCATTCAAAAAAGCACTTTTCCCATCCATTTGATATAAAACAAAATCTTTAAAACATGCAAAGGCAAGTAGCATCCTAATGGCTTCCAACCTAGCTACGGGGATAAAGGTTTTTTCATAATCTATCCCTTCTTCTTGATTAAAACCTTGGCCTACCAATCTTGCTTTATTTCTAACAATGATGCCATTTTCATCCATTTTATTTCTAAAGACCCATCTAGTTCTAATAACATTTTGATTTGAAGGTTTTGGCACTAATTCCCATACTTCACTTCTTTCAAATTGATGTTGCCAAAAAGGGGAGAGATATTTAAGATCTAGAAGACTCACATGCATATCATTATCATATCATTTGTTTGGATTGGCTTATATGTTTATGTTTCGTGTACATTTGACTTTACTTATATATGATATGTTATATGTTTCATGACTTACACTGTTTCCTATTAAAAATCCGCATATCTTGATTATCTTAGTTTTAACTTCATAAATTTTGATTTGTTGATCCATGATTGGTTTGAGGGGGAGATTTTTTTCTTCTCCTAGATAACCAAGGTTTGTCATCATCAAAAAGAGGGAGATTGTTAGCCCAAGGGTTCTCCTAATCAGGTTTTGATGATAACAAACCATGGTTAAGTTACTAATTGGTTTGAATTATAAAGAATCTCAGGTATTAATTTGGAAATTCATCAAAGGATCTAATGGATACAAGATCAAGACATTTTGAAGACTTTTAATCATAAGAAACAAATGTAAGATGAATGTATGGGTGCACTTAGGTCTTACATATCATTTCATGCATCTTTGAAAACTCGGTTTATTCTTTAAAATTACAATTTCATTAAAACCCAAGTTTTTATCAAATGTACCTTAGGCAAAACGTTTCAAAATTGGCATATTTATTTACCTAAAAACCTTGCCTAAGTGTTAGAAAAGAAAAGAACATAAAATATAAGTTTTTGGGGCCAAAAGGTTGAACCGATCGAGGCTTTAGCCAAAAGGTTGAATCAGTCGAGGCTCTGGCCAACCAGCTCAACCAGTCATGGTACCAATCGACCGGTTTCCCTTGTCCGGTTGAGGAGTGGTAAAAACACTCTCTCTCATCTAGTAGCCTTTCCTTCCCAATTGAGGTATCCTCATTCCCGGTCGACCTCCAATCGAGGTATGATCAAGGCTCGGTTGAAGCAATGGTAACCTACCAAAGCATTAAATGTTCCAATAGCTAGTGAACCAGTCGACCCCCAACTCAACCGATTAAGGCTGCTTTTTTTTTTTCTTGGCTCCTAAGGTTAGAAACCTATAAATTGAGAGCTCCACTGCATTTATGCTATAGAGAACACTTGCATTTAATTGTCTACCTACTTGTTCTCGCCTTAAAAGCTCTCATTTCTTTCTTGGTGCATTAAATCTTCACTTGCATATCTTTTAGTGTACCATTGTGAGTCATCCTAGCTTTGATTTGTATTTGAGTCATTATTCAGCTAGGTTGAGAGAAGATCATTCTTGTAAATTGAGTGTTAGAGCCTTCAAGTAAGTTGAATCTTGAAGAGATTGTGTAAGAGTCCTTTGGAGTCGGAATCCAAATGTAAAGAATATTAAAAGCTTGGTTGAAGCTTCAAGTTAGTGGAACCCTCACTCGATTAGGAGCTTGAGGAGAATGGACATAGGCAAGGAAGTGTTGAACCACTATAAAATTTGAGTTTGAATTCTCTAACTCTATCTCATTATATTTGCTTCTATTGTGCTTAAATTTATTGTGTTGAAAAAGTTTTTGAAAAACTCAATTCACCCCCCTCTTGGGTGTTTTTCTCTTTAGCTTTATATAAATAAATAAATAAATATATATATATATATAAACACCCAAAACAAACCTAACTTCCCTTCCCAATGGCTCTGATACCAACAACACCCAAGACAAGGTCATATGCAATGAAAACAAACAAACTTGAAAATTTACACAATTTAAAAATCATCCATCATAGGAGGTATATCATAAAACATAGATACATAAGGAGAAATATCTTACAATGGGAGAAAAGCTTTGAAGAAAGCTTGGGGCTTGAAAGGCTTACATGTTTAGAAAGAAAGAAGAGAGAAGGGTGAGCATAAGCTTGGGAGAAAAAATGGAAAATTCAAGATGCTTACAAATAAGGATCAATATATATATATATATATATATATAATGTTTTATTTTCGATTATTCTTCGTATCTGTATAATTTATTTTAAAATAATAATAAGAAAATAAGTAAAAATAATAAAGAATAATTAAAATATATTTTCAAAAAAAGATCATGTTCTTATAACAAGTTCTTTCAAAAAAAAAATTGTAACAAATTTATTATCAAATAAACGGTTTTTTGGTTTTAAGAATAGAAAAAAAAATTATAAATCTCCATTATTAGAACAGTAAAAATAAGTTATAAATCTCCATCATTGAAACTAAAAAAATATGAGACATTGGTTAATGGCAAGGTTGGTTTGCACTCTCCATTCTCAGCTTCTCATCTTGCTCATCTTTCTTACGCAACCTGTAAGGCCATAATCTCAATTGGACTAACTAAGAGGGTAAGCTGGATTCCATCTAGGAGACACTAGTCAACTTGATGGGTCTTTGCAAAGACCAATAAATTTCAGCAAAACACACTAGGGTTTGACATTTCGACTGTAATTATTTGGAGATTCTTCCGTCGACCAAGAAAAAACATAAGCAGACGTTTGGCAACTTAATAATTTAAAAGTGAGTTAATAACTTAATTTAAGTTATTAAGATCAAATAACTTAATGATATCATATAAATTATAAAATAATTTTAAGTAATAAATACAAATATTTAATTTATTTTTAAATTTATTTTTTTATTTTACTTTTTAATTCTTATTTATCTTAATTATAATTTATTTATTTTTTTATTCTAATTATAATTAATGATGATAAATATGTCAATTTCATAATTTAAAATAAATTTTAAGTTAATTTTATCAAATAATCTTAATATTTAAAATAAAAATTAAATAATAAGAGTTATGTAAATAACTTAAAGTTAACTTAAGTCATTAAATAATAAATATTAAATTTTATCGTACCTGTGAGTTCATGACAATTAGTTATTATTGTTGTTTTTTTTTATAGCTATATAGCTTTTTTTTTTTTTTTTTTTTTTTTTGGGCCAATCGTTTTGGTGAAAAGTAGTTTTCATTCTTACCTAATTCTTTGGTTTCTATATCCCATCTTAGTTTCCAATGGAAGCAAAAATCTTCTATACACTCATAGAACTGGTCTCAAGAATTTTGTATAAAATGTGGTGGTTTTTAACGTATCCTTCTCTTGGGCCCACCCATCTAGAAAGTATGAATGGTTTGGCAACTATTTTTCATACTTAAAAATATATTTAACATTTTTTTTATAAAACATAGTACTTCACAAACTTGTTCTTCAAGTGTAAGTGTTTGATTATATATTTTAATTATTTTCACTTTTTTTTAGGAATTTTTAAAAAAAATATTTGTACAACTATGAAAAGTAATTAAAAATAAGATGTTATAAATAAAATTTATTTTTAAAAGATATTTCAAAACACATAAAATGTTTTAAAAGTATTTCAGATTTCTAAATAGACTATTATTCTAAAAATTAGTTTTCAAAAATGAAAATATTTTTAAAGTGGTCTTGGTTTGTGAAGTAAATCAAGTGAAAACTCAAAGTATAGAAAAGTTTAAGATCGGTTTGAGTGAACTTTTGCTTTTGCTTTAAAATTATATCATAATATTTATTTATTTTTTAATGTTTATTTCATGAATTAATTTATTGAAAGGGATTAAAAGATCCCAAATTTATAAAACTAGCTTCTCTCATTTTTTAATTTGAAAAGTAATCCATTTTTTACATAAATATCATTCAACATTTTTATTATTTACATGTGTTTTAAAAGAAAATGTTGTTTTTGGAAGAAAAAAGTAAGAGTATTCTTGTTTAAAGTGGGTATTTTTTTTTGGTAAATAAAAGTGGGTGGTTAAATTTGTAATTTTATATTTCTTTTATCTTTTTAATCAATTATTCCTAATTTTAGTCACCACCTTTAAGATTTTGATTAAATTCATCTAACCCTCATAGATTTAAAATTTTATGAAAAAACTTCCTTTACTATTATAGTTTATAATTTTGATTCACCTTCCCTCTTACTCAAAATAAGGGAGGTTTTTATGAAATTTCAAATTTACGGGACAAAATATATTTAATCAAAATCTTATGCAAGTGAATGAAATTAACCCTAAAAAAATGAAATAAAGAAAGCATTAAAATATATCATTAATAATTAAATGGTGCATGAATAAAATTGGATAAATCCTCAAAAAAAAAAAAGTCACATCCATCAAATAGTTTAGTGGTATCCCATAAAGTTAGAAAGTCCTAAAAAAATTAAAAAAAAGAAGACCCATATAATGCATTTTCAATGGTGCATGCATCATGTAGAATAAGATGAACTTAATTAGTACGAAGAATAGACTTGTGATGGGCATCACCACGAAAATCTTAACAAAACAACAATAAACATGTGACAAATACTTAGTACTGCAACTTAATCATTCACTTGTATGACTTCACTAACCACACTAGTATTCAACCACCCACATTCTAGTGTTGAAAACAAGCTAGATTCAACCACCCACAAGCCATAACATGGGACCCCAACCTTCAACTAATGGTATGCAATATACTTTGATGAATCATAAGTATATATATAATATTTAGAAAGAAATTCGACCCCATTGAGGATGACTCCACACATATAGGGCATAGGTTGGCAATTAGTTAGCATTTGGTAATGAAAATAAGGAGAACAACCCCATTACAGGGTAGAGGGAGTTTACATGCATGGAAAGAGAAAGAGGAGGTGGGTAGAGCATCCTATTACTAAGGAGAACAACACTATTAGAGGGAGTAGAGGGAGTTTACATGCATGGAAAGAGGAAGAAGAGGTGGGCATAGCATCCTATTACTAAGGAGAACAACACTATTAGAGGGAGTTTACATGCATGGAAAGAGGAAGAGGAGGTGGGTATAGCAGCATCCCATTACTATGTTTTGTTTGTATATGCATGCAAATCTAACCTTTGATTTTTTCACCATCGTGCTACACATTAGTCCTAATATGAGAGGAACACGATTGATTCTAGAAATCTTGCTTTAAATTAGTTCATCATAACCTACATTTAAAGCATGCTTAGTCAATGCATTTATTGGATTATGTGTTGACTTGGAAAACTAATTGACTCAAATATTATAAACTAATAACCATTGTCAAAACATGTTTTCCACTTCCATCCGACTTTTAAAGTAAGTCAATATATGGACATAATATCTCTTGTAGATATTTTACATGAAAGAGATACAAAATTTGTGAGAACCGGCATGAAGAATGTGAAAAAAAGTATAAAAAAATGTAAGAGATGATACAAAAAATGTGAAAAAGTGTACAAAAAATATGAGAGATAATATAAAATAATGTGAGAGATAAAACATATAAGAAATATAATAATAAATGTGAGAAAATATAAAAGAATCCGAAAATTGGCATAAAAAAACATAAGAGAATATGAAAATTTTGAGAAAAAATACAAAGACTAAGAAAATTTATAAATATATGAGGAAATGTACGAGGAATATGAGAGATAATACAAATATTGTGAGACAATAAGAAAATATGAGGAGTATGATCCATTTAACAAATGGTGAATATGAGAAGTTTGATTTTTGTAATATCTCTCGTATTCTTGGTATCCCTTTTCATATTCTTTGTATCATTTTTCTTCTCTTTTTTTATAATTTATAAGAGAAAATGATTTAAAATATAAATAAAATAAAATAAAACTTACTTTACAAGTGTCATTCATTCATTGGAATCAAGGTATGGATAAGTACACTTGAAGTGATGAGGGGCAAAAAAAACAACCTTCTTTTATATTTTAATTTTTGAGAAACATGTTGTATATATATTTATAAATAAATTGGTCCAATTTATTCCCCAACCCTTTCAACTTTTCAAGAAGACATATCCAAATTATTGTCCCCATATTGTTCAAAGATCTTGATATTGTAAAAGTAAAAAAGTGAGACTCACTTAATATAAAAGAATTTTTAGGTCTTGATATAAAAGTTAGGATTTTAACATTTTTAGAGATAATAAAAATTAATTTAAAGATCAAAAAACAGTAAAAACTTGAGACAAAAAAAAGGGGGGGGTATGACTCATCTTTGTTTTGAATGTAGCCAAATGAAATAAAGACGAAAGGGATGAAACACCTAAAACCCTAATGTCCAAATGGCCTGGACCTCCAAGCTGATTTAGGGTCCACAAAATCTGGATTTGGGAAAAGTAGTATTAAAGCCATATTACAGCATAGGGACCAGATTGACGTCTAGAGAGCTCAGTCTTAGCAATCTTCCACCAGATGATACCAAAAGCTTAAGAGGCCTCGGCAGCTTAATACGTTTAAGGCTGGTCACTGTATGTCCCCAAGCGTGGTCCTAAGGAGGGGAAGAATAAAAGTCAGTGTGTCATGAAAGCAGCACCAATTGAGGGCATGGTCCTTCTCAGAGCAAGCATTTGTCTATTCATTAGGTCCCCTACTGAGTAAATGTCACGTGCCATCGGTACTCTGGGCATTACTTCCATCTTAGCTTCTACCCCACTACACCATAGTTATAGAAATTTATCTACTAAATGAAACTCATCATATTAATGATAAAATTTACTAAAGAGTTTAGCTCGCTAGCCTGACACATGGGACTCCCAGTCCTACCAAACAATCCTATGCCTTTCTGGTGCTAAAATGGAGCCGACTTTATCGAGTGCCTGAAAATCTTTACAGGCAAGAACTGTGCGTGACTGGAGGCCTAGCCAAGCTGTCAAGAAGGTTGATACCCTTAAAATGAGGACCCCACGATATCAAAGCAGAAAATGACAACTAATGTCCCATAGAGCATTAGTAACAAGATTCCCGGAGCACTTTTCAGTCCAAGTCACTTTAGTAAGAATTGGTTGGAGACTTGCAGGTTATCATGTAAAATGGATCCTCAAAAAGGAAACATGAGCTCCACTGTTATTGATTTTTTTAGGGAAGAATTCCCCCTCCTAACACTGAACCAGACACTCGAGCCTATGATTGCACTTTCCACCCAATGCCTACCTTTAAAGAAGGCAAAGTGGTGTTTGACCATGGCCTCCAAAAAGTTATAATGTCGTGAAACTTGAGATACTTCAACTTTGGAGAGTTTGAAAATTCAAACTCTTTGGGGTTAGGTTATACTATGCTTTGAACCCACATAACTGCATCACAAGACATTGATACCCAAAATTTGATTGGATGAGAGTTTCATCTGGATTGTCATGAAATAAACCAATCCTCTGTAGAAGACTCTGGGTGCTAAAATGAATTGCCACCTATATAATGCCATTTTTTCATGTCACTGGCTCCTAGGAAATCACTCTGAATGGATGCATTTCCAGAATACAGAAACAGGAAAACATGGAGAGGTGTAAACCAGTATTTGGAATCAAAGACGACAAAACCATATATTGCCAGCATTAGCAATCTTATACTACACAACAATCACAACTAACAGCAGTGGCAAAAGGGACATTCAATCAAACAACATAGATCCAGAAACATGTTGTGCTATCTCCTATACAAAGGGTATGAAGGTCACTAAACTCCACATGGTGAACCAAAAACCACATATTCTATACAGGTGAAATCAAACTATTGGAGGAAACACAAAAAATTATCGCGTAAACCAAACTGTCTGGGCTTGATCCTCCCCATCATTCATCAGCTTATCAAGCACAACATTAAGGTCCGCTGATTGCCCATTCTCTGTTAGTTTCCTCACCGTTGCTCTCACCAAGTCTCTTCGAAATCCCATTGCTGCAACTTTGTCAACAACATCGTCACTTGAAATCCTATTTCCTGTCACACTTGGACCTGACCCACCACCCACACTGGAGGCAGTGGGCAGCGCATGTGGTAGTATCTGGGCAGTAGGGAGTTGTGTATAGCTGGTTCCACCACTTGGGACGGAAGCCAAAGGTGAGAATTGCAAAGGTTTCATTGTTGAATCATTGGAGTAGGAATTAGATCCACTGCGAGCATAAAAGTCACTCAAATGAGCATATGCAGGTGGTGTTCCATACCCGGTGGGAAACTCTGAATTCGGTCTGCTTGGTGGTTCTTCGTCCATCTTCAGAGTAGAACCCTTGTAAAACTGTTGGGTGGAGGGCACACTGCTAGGTGGCCGAAAAGGGGGTTGATGGAAGCTTGGAGGGTAGCTTTGAGATGACATGTAAGGGATTTCTTTGATAGGGTGGCCTGATGGAGGGACTTGGGGATTAACTGCACTAAGATGTGGGGGCACATGTGGTAATTGTGGTAATTGTGAGGGTTGTAATTGAGGGGCTGGTTGGTAAGGCTGATGTGGTACTGAAGGTGGTAGCTGCGATTGTGGAGCTGGAGGAATTTGGCATTGCTGATGTGTGGTTCCTGGAGCCGGAGGATGTGGCAAGTAGTAAGATCCAGGATGTGAAAAAGAAATTTGGTTCTGAGGTACTTGTGTAGGAAGCTGTACTGCTGCTGAGGCAGGTGGTGGTGGGGGTGGTGGTGGTGGAGGTGGTGGATTCTGGTGATTTAGGGATGGAGAGGCATTAGAAAGAAGAGCAGGAGGAGGTTGTTGACAAGAAACAGGAACCAGCAGTGGTTGGTGGGTTTGCTGAGGAGCGGTTGAAGATATTCCTTGCACTATTTGAGCTTGTGTAGCACTGATTTGGTTCTCTGCTTGCAGCTTACCTTTGGACACTTGAAGCTTAGCAAGCTGCAGCTGAGCCTCCACTATTTCTTGTTTATCTCTTAAGTCGTGTATGCCACCTTGGACCTGCACATGATTTTTCACAATGGATCAGAGCTTGAGAGGCTTTTTAGGTGAGTTAAAAAGAACCCTCCACTACCATTCAAAAATATGAATTCTAAAACCACAAGAGATTTATTACCGAAATCATATGGAACAATTCTTTTATGCAAAAAACACACCAAAATCTAGGACCATTAAAGCTATTGAGTCCCATTCAAACCAGAACCAATGCACATAATGTTGTTCTCTTATCAAACAAAAACCCTTACTAAAGTGACCCCTGGAGTAGAGCCATGCATGGTACACTCATTAGAGATGATAAGTTTTACAACTATATTCAAGACTAGAGTAGTTTTCCTTCAATATTTTCAACAATCCCTCTCCATTCCCTTCCTCAAGTTAACCATAAACCAAAAGAAAAAAGGGACTGATGACATCCAACAATTATTTTCAAGATCCTGATTTCTGATCAATTTGTTTTATGTTGAGAAGAGCCTTGTGTTCATGTCTTGGCTCAAATGTCTGTACGCACAAATTTCGTAAATTTAGTCCTACAAAATTAGCAAAACAAAATAGGAAAATAATGCGAACAAAATATTTATTGAAATTAAAATATTGTGGGTACAATCTCAAAAATAATATTATTTTCCAAAAGAATATTTTCCCTCTGATTCTTTTGCCTTGATCACACTTTGGAAGACGATGATGACATTTTCTGGATTTCGAAGATCAATCGAGAGCCACAATTGGCTCCGAATGAACTCGTTGAATGGCGAAGAACACGTGTAGCAGTTCTTTTACCGTTTATCGAACTTGCAGGGAGATTTGCTGAAGCTTTTTCTTTTGTTATGAAGCTTATTTTCCCATACGAAGTCGCCTTTGGATTTTCTCCTTAGGATTTTCCTTTCTCGATTTTTCTGATTTCTCCCTTTTTTTCTCTTGATAGAAAACACCTCTATTTATAGGTGAAGATAGGGAATTTGAATTTCAAATTCCCGAATTTTAGTTGCTTAATTCAAGGGATTTAATTCCTTGATTTTAGCAAATTTTCTTCACTCAGGAGGTTTTACCAACAAGATAATAGTAATAATAATAATAATTTTCTTATTACTATTATTATCATTTTTATAGTTAGAGATTAGGGAAACTTATCCATAAGAGGATATATATATTTTAATTTATTCATTTTGAAAACCAAATTAGTGGTAATTTAATCCACTAATTTTTTTATGTCTACAAATGCCCCCACTTCAATACGCATCACTTACATGCATTGTCATGTGGATAGGGTGAGTCTTGAAGTAAATTTTTTTTTCAAAGAAATATTTTAATAGGAAATTTTCTATTTTTTTTTTCAAAAAAAAATATTTCTTTCCCACTTTTTTCAAAACTCCACTTCGTTTTCCTTCTTGCTTTACACTTTGAATCATCTTTCGATTCATTTTCCTTCTTACTTTACACTTTCAATCCCCTTCCAATTTGTCATCCTTATACACATTTTATTTTTTTTATATAAAGGGGACAATAGTTGAGGAACTTGACTTGAACTTTTTCAAAGAGCTCTTTTGATCTTTGAGTGTTCTTCAACAAATTTGAGGAAGTCAACTTGAATTCACCATGAAAAGTCTTCACCTCTTCAAACTTGTAAGTGCTTTTTTTTTTGTTTGTTATATATATATATATGTCATGCCATACCAAGATCATGTCGTGGGTGGCATGTCAAAATTATGTTGGTGTGGTGTTGGACATCATGCCATGGGAAAGCATCAACAGTTGTTCGTGGTATGCATGGCATCCAATATATATATATATATATATATAACACCCAATCTATTCGTGAATGCTTTGGAAAGTGGTGGAATATATATATTTAGGAAAGTCAAACTTACCATAAAAAAAAAGAATATATATATCACCACAATCAAACGTACTCCATTACAAAAGTCAAATGGCCAAATACATATATATATAAAAAAATTACATATATATCACCACAATATTTTTTTGCACAATTTACTTCATTTATGTCCCAACATGGGATCCTTCATCAATCTTCTTATGCTCATACTCCTCAACAAAATGGGGTAACTGAACGTAAGAATCAACATCTTGTTGAAACAGCTCGTACTCCCCTTCTCCATAGTAATGTTCCTTTTCGTTTTTGGGGAGACGCTGTTCTTACAGCATGTTATTTGATTAATCGTATGCCCTCATCTGTATTACACGATCAGATTCCTCATTCCCTTCTTTTCCCTGACCAACCACTTTATTTCCTTCTTCCTCGTGTTTTTGGTTGTACTTGCTTTGTTCATATTCTCACTCCTGGACAGGACAAACTTTCTGCCAAAGCCACAAAATGCATCTTCTTGGGATACTCCAGACTTCAAAAGGGTTATCGTTGTTATTCCTCTGAGACTTATCGCTACTTTCTCTCCGTTGATGTTACCTTCTTTGAAGACTCACCATTCTTCTCCACCTCTGAATCTCTTCCTGTTTCTGAAGTCTTACCCCTTCCCATTATCTCCCCACCTGATGCAGTGCCTTCTAGTCCACTTCAGGTTTATCATCGTCATCATCGTGTCGTTGTTCCTCCTTCTTTGGCAGAGGTACCTACTGACTCACTTCCTATCCCTTCGACTTCTCCTGTCCCGGCTCTGCCTCCTTCTGCTGACTTACCCATTGCTCTTCGGAAAGGTAATCGATCTACTCGTAATCCTCATCCCATTTACAATTTTTTGAGTTACCATTGATTATCTTCACCCTATTCTACATTTGTTTCTGCTATATCTTCTATTTCTCTTCCCAAGAGCACCCCTGAGGCTCTTTCCCATCCAAGCTAGCGACATGCAATGGTAGATGAAATGGCTGCTTTACACTCCAATGGCACTTGGGATCTTGTTGATTTACCCTCTGGTAAATCTACAGTTGGTTGTCGTTGGGTCTACACAGTTAAGGCTAGCCCTAATGGTCAGGTTGATCGCCTTAAGGCCCGCTTAGTTGCTAAAGGCTATACTCAGGTTTATGGTTCTGATTATGGTGACACTTTCTCTCCCGTTGCCAAGATAGCTTCTGTTCGTCTATTGCTCTCTATGGCTGCTATGCGTTCTTAGCCTCTTTATCAGTTAGATATTAAAAATGCTTTCCTTCATGGGGATCTTGCTGAGGAAGTTTATATGGAGCAACTACCTGGTTTTGTTGCTCAGGAGGAGTCTGGTTTAGTGTGCAGGTTACGCTGTTCTCTATATGACTTGAAACAATCTCCTCAAGCATGGTTTAGCCGTTTTAGTTCTGTTATTCAGGAGTTTGGCATGTTTCGCAGTACAGCAGACCATTCCGTTTTCTATCATCATAACTCTTCAGGGCAGTGTATTTATCTAGTAGTTTATGTGGACGACATCATCATTACAGGCAGTGATCAGAATGGTATTCAGAAACTAAAGCAACACCTTTTCACCCACTTTCAGACTAAAAACTTGGGGAAACTCAAGTATTTCTTAGGGATTGAGATAATTCAATCCAGTTCCGGTGTGGTTCTTTCCCAAAGGAAGTATGCTTTAGACATCTTGGAAGAAACCGGTATATTAGACTATAAACCGGTAGACACTCCTATGGATCCAAATGTCAAACTTATACCAGGACAGGGGGAGCCTTTAGGAGATCTTGGGAAATATCGGCAACTTGTAGGTAAACTGAACCAAGCTCTAGGCAAATCATGCCAATAGCTCGTTGTCCCCCTTGATTAAAGCCTTGGATCATTAGGCGACTTCGAGTTAGTTCTTTCGTAGCAATCCCGAGTCGTTTCATTGTTGCTTTGGGCATGATATTTACTACAGACCCTCCATCAATTAAGATGCGAGTGATATTTTGTTCCCGTATGTACCCGGTAACAAACAGAGGTCGATTATGTAGTTTTGACCCTAACTGAAGGTCTTCATCGGTAAAGGTGATGGCTGCACAACATTTGGCACAATTGTGGCTTTCATCCTCAACTCTTTTTGCCCCCTTTATTTTGGTGGCATAGAGTGTTGGATTCTTAAGTACTTGAATCAACGCATTTCGCATCTCATTAGGAAGTTGTAGCATTTCATGGCTACTAAACGGTGAGGGTGGGTGTTGTAAGCTTGCTACTACCCCCTCTTCTTCCTTAGTTTTTCTTGACTCAACACCAAGAATGTTTTCCTCATCTTCCCTCTTCTTTTGAAGTCTCATTGAAAGAGACCATATGAGTTGATATTGTCACCCTTTTATCAAAGAACCCTAGGGAGAAGTATTCCCCTAAGGTAATAGGGGTGATGGGTTTCTGGACCAAAAGGTCATCTATTTGTACAATCGCTTGTTTTCTTTCAGGATTCTTTTTTTCTTTCTTCTTTAGGTATTGATGAGTATTCCACTCATGTCTTCTTGCAAGGTTAGGGTATGAATGCGACACTTGCTTCTTGTAAGGTCTTCTTCGTGTCACCAATGTCCAACCTTCTTCGTCATATGACACTTGTGTTTGCTATGGTTTCGGTGACTCGCATTGAATAGTACTGGCACATGCCCCCAGTTTCTTAAGCGGAACATGTAATGGAACATGATCAAATAACCCAAATGTGACTGTAGCATGATTTGACTCTACTACTTCATCCAGATCTAAATGCAAAGTTTCATTATGAGATCTTTTAAAACGAAACATTTCTCCACAGGATGACTGATGATAATGACAGTAGTTTAGATCATTAACACGATCCATTTCTTCTGGACGCTTGCACTCAGGTAACTCGATAACCTTTTTCTGGAGCAAGTCTTCCAACATGTTAAGCACATTAGAGTCAGGAAAAGGATACTTCTTCTCCTTTAATTCCTTTAAGGTGAATCGACGCCTCTCATTTTCCTGGATTGGTCCAACCTCTTTTACTTCCTTCTTTTTATCACTTGCTCAAATTTTGATGGGCGTCATATTTATCGTCATTGACTCCTAGATGGGTTTCTTCAAGGTCTTGTCACTCCTTTTCCCATCATGTCTCTCTCTTTGCCGATCAACGGTAAGGTCCTTCTTAGAACCATGGTTGGCTATGCTGAGCTCCATGTCATGTGCTCGGGTAGCTAATTCTTCAAAGGTACGAGGTCGTATCCCTTAGAGAATGTATAGGAGACCCCAATGCATTCCTTGTATGCACATCTCCACGGTTGATACCTCAGATAATCTATCTTTGCAGCCAAGGCTTAAGGAATGCCAACAGTTGATATAGTCTACAACCGACTCGTCTTTCCATTGCTTAGTGTTAATAAGTTCCATCATACTTACCGTTCGTCGGGTGCTATAGAAACGGTTGAGGAATTCACATTCCATTTGGTCCCAACTATCGATACACTCAAGTGCAAGGTCTATGTACCAATTGAAAGCATTCCCTCGGAGAGAACGAACGAATTGTTTAACTAATTAGTCACCATCTATACCTACATTGTTACAAGTTTCAACGAAATGGCCAACATGTTGTTTTGGATTTCCTTTCCCGTCAAATGATTGAAATTTTAGAGGTTGATAACCCACAGACATACGTAGGTTATCAATCCTTTTAATGTAAGGTTTAGAGTACATGAGCGTACTCTGTGAGGGTCCACCGTACTGCGCTCTAATGGTGTTAGTTATCATGTCCTGAAGTTGTTGGACAAATAATGACGCCACTGAGGCAGATTCCGTCGTTTGTCTCTCAACTTGCATTGTCCTATACGTATGTGGCGCATCATCGAGAGGAGATGCAACATTCGGAAGGTGGTTAAGTCCTTGACTTGACTCACCCATATTTTGTACTTGTGCCTCAACCTTGTTTATGAGGAAGGTTATCTGCATATCTTTCTCCTCAACCGTCTTGGTGAGTTTGGCGATGACGCGAGCCATCTCTGCCAATTGTTCCTCTACGGATGTAGTGTCGGTTGTCATTACCGGCATAGTCATCGAGAAGGAAGAAGTAAAAGAGTCGGAACGATTGGAGTAGTTTTCCTCCTTTGGCATTCCAGTTGGCAATCCAGAGTGTGAGTCTGGAGTTAGCATTGGTAACAAAGCAAGGAGATTTATCCCCAAAGTCCCTTAGTGTCAAAGGGAGTTTTCCCCTACTATGAGCACTATGGCTTTTTGCCCCCAAAGAGGCCAAGGTGATGAATGGTTGGTGCTCATCATGTATTCTTACTGGTTTTAGCAAACAAGAAGACTCACTTGTTTGTTTTGTTGAGAGTGAAGATGTCGATTTTGCTTTGCTACGAGTCATGAGGCCCATAGCAGTGTCGTGTCGATTGTGCAACGACGATCTTGTCATTGCCCTTGTTGACATGCACAACTTGAGTTCTTTTGGGTGTCATCGACGTGGTAGAGATCAATCTTCTAACAAAAGAAATGAGAGGCAAAGAGGTACCATCGGGCGTGCCAGAAATTTGTACACACAAATTTCATAAATTTGGTCCTGCAAAATTAGCAAAACAAAATAGGAAAATAATGCGAACAAAATATTTATTGAAATTAAAATATTGTGGGTACAATCTCAAAAATAATATTATTTTCCAAAGGAATATTTTCCCTCTGATTTTTTTGCCTTGATCACACTTTGGAAGATGAAGATGACGTTTTCTGGATTTCAAAGATCAATCGAGGGCCACAATTGGCTTATTCCCGAATGAACTCGTTGAATGGCGAAGAATACATGTAGCAGTTCTTTTACCATTTATTGAACTCGCAAGGAGATTTGATGAAGCTTTTTCTTTTGTTATGAAGCTTCTTTTCCCGTACGAAGTCGCCTTTGGATTTTCCTTTCTCAGTTTTTCTAATTTCTCCCTTTTTTTTCTTTTGATAGAAGACACCTCTATTTATAGGTGAAGATAGGGAATTTGAATTTCAAATTCCTAAATTCTAGTTTCTTAATTCAAGGGATTTAGTTCCTTGATTTTAGCAAATTTTCTTCTCTCATGAGGTTTTACCAACAAGATACTAATAATAATAATTTTATTATTATTATTATTATCCTTTTTATAGTTGGAGATTAGGGAAACTTATCCATAAGAGGATATATATATTTTTTTAAAATTTATTCATTTTGAAGACCAAATTAGTGGTAATTTAATCTACTAATTTTTTTATGTCTACAATGCCATTTACCTCCCCATCTGAAAAGGAAAAATCTTAAAATATGGCTTCCTTTTCCCATTTAGTGGTTTCTGCTGGGCTCTATAATAATAACGTAGGGTAAATCTTTCAAATTCTAATTAACAAAATACCAATGACAAGAATATAACTTTTCCACCATAAAACTGCCCAAAAGAAACATGTTTTATTATCTTCTTTAACAAATACCATGAATTGACAAGCCAAATGGAAGCAACAAACAATTGCCTACTGTCCATGCAAGCTGCATTCCACTTTTCATGCCTATCATAAACCAAAATGAGTCTCAATCTTGATTCTTAAGTAAAACAATAGGAAACAAAATAAAAGAGTTTTACTAGTTTAAATCTATGGTAATGTGAAACAGCACTTTCAGAACAATGTGAACAGTATCGAATTACAATATGGTTATAGTAACACTAATGCTACAATACCGTAAACAAAGATGCCACAGCAAGATGAACTACATCATGCTGCAATGATGTAAATATTAAAATGCATAAATGAATCAGTTGAATTCCCATGTAAGATATACTTCATAATTAACAGCTTGAGGCCTACAAATTTGCACTCTTGTGGTTCCTTAATATACCATTTGCTTGTAAATTCTATCATAACATTTTCTGTCAACTATGTCCAAGGCACATTCTGAAACTTCATTATAACTAAGGTTACCTTAGGGGCATTGAAATTGGAACCAAAGGCCCCAATTCCAAATCCAATGTTTGGTCACTTTACATACCAATAAATTTAGAATTGGATTTAAACTCCTTGAACTCCAAAATCCCAATATCAAGTTGACAGTAAAGGCAAGATTTTCAAATTCCATAGAGTTGGAATTCTGGAACAAACCAAATTCAGTGAAATTGCAGTATAACGTGTCACAGCATATTTGAAGATTAATGCAAAAAATAAAAATAAATTCATATCCCAACTCTTCTGATCTGTCTGATACAAACTAAAAACTGATGAACAACAACTCAATACTACTTAAGGGCATTGAAGCAGTGATAAGTACCTCTCTTAGAGTATTCTCTAACTGCTTCAGCTTTCCATTAGTTCTCCCATGATTATATTCAGTGGACGCTTTCAGCTCATCAACATAACTTTCAATGTTGCGAGTTCTGCTCTCCAGTTGAGATAATCGTGTGATTAGAGCATCCACAACATGCAGGAAAGTGTCTGTATGCTCCTTCATCTTTTTATCAACCACAGAAATCAAAGCTCCGTCATAGGATGTTCCAACTTTCTCATGAGCAGCCTTTGCTGAATCAAAGCGGTCCATGGAACTGCTATTCTGTATACAATCATGGAAGCCCAGTTAGGACTGCACAAGTTCACAAACCGTAATGCCATGCAGAAACAGAATACAACATATCCACAACCTCACACAGAAAATAGTAAGTCCTTGCTGTCCCACCTCAATTCATAAAATGCTTGATATTACTAAGAATCTACTCTGTGAACTGATTCTCCTCTCCAGTTGCATTCCAAACACACCCAATAACACATACCAAGCAACAGTGATCACCAAAAATCCTCAGTAGCAATTTGAAACATCTCATTGATGATTGGTGAAGTCTCAAGGGGTTCATACCACCTGGGGTCGAACCCACCTTCATAAGGAACACAAAATGTTGAAGTCTTCCACATACAGTATAATATCAACACATATTGTTGTGCTCCAAATGACATCAATTAAACTTTCATAGCAAGTCCAATACAAGGGATCAGTCTAAAATCAACATATATCTTTACTACACCATCAACATAGATGCATCATGCATCCATCTGAAACCAACAAAAATATCTATAAACTAATACACCCACCAAAACTAGTGATCATAAACTTCAAATTCATCAACCCCAGACCCAATTATCATTAAGCCACTTGAAACCCTAGAAATTTTTACTAAACCTACCAATATTGACAATGAGTAACCTACAAAACAGACAGGAATCACACAGAGAGAAACTTGAGAGGGAGGCATACTGGGAGGGGGCGAATTGGAAGGAAATTGGAGCTGGGGAAGAGGTGATCTTCTTCGTCTTCTTCTTCATGAAGGTCTGAGACGTAGGGAAAATCGTGGATTGTGGAAGGAGAAAGCTCGGTGATTTGCTTATCCATGAACTTTGATGGATTCATGCGAATTGAATCTCCGAGATTTGAAATTTCACAAATTGGTAAAATTGAGAGAATACGAAGATTCTCGAGGAAATTAATTCACAGATTTTGGTGGTGTACCCAAGTGAAAGCTCATCGGAGAATTGACTTACAGCGAAATTGCGACCTCTTCACTTCACGGTCCACTCCAATATTCCAAATGCCTTGCTTGTTTGGCTTGGAAGGGGGTCCCCACTCGTATATCAAAATGAGGGCTTGTTTGGTAGTTTCTTGGCTTCAGCTACATGACAAAAGCTGGTCTGTTAATTGAAAGTTGATGTAAAAGTATAAATCCGCTAATTTCTTTTCGACTAAATTCTGTTTCAAATATTTTCAATTTTTTTTCTTTTCATGATTTGTTATTTTCTCTGATGCAAATTAAGAGATGTATTTGAAAAATTTTTAAATTTGTGACGACTTATTGTATTTAATTAAAACTTCATGAGTAAAATTAACTCAATAATATTAATATATAAAAATTTTATTAAATACGAGACAATCCATTCTATAAACCAAAATAAAATTTTTAAAATAAATAATTTTTTTTGTTTTAATTTTAATATTAAACTTTTCTTTTTAAGATATAAATTTTTTGAACAAAATTAATCGATTCAGACATGATCGAAGTCGGAATTATATATGATAATTTAATGATACATAGTGAAAAATTCCATGAACCACAACCAGATTGGTGACGAATTTTGGATGAGAATATTGCCACCCATTCATGGAATTCAGAACAAGTACTCTACAATTGACACTTGTGATGAACTAGGCCAAGGAACTTGAACCCCAACCGTATGGGCCTCGTAACTGAACTTCACACCCTCTCCATTGATCTTACATGTAGTTGGTTTTTCAGATGCAAATGCCTTCATTTCTCCACATCCCTTCACTCCAATTTTCACCCTATCTTCATCTTCATCCAACTCCACCCACTCAACCGCCCCGCCACCGTTGAGCATGTTCACCAGTCCGAATGGAGCAAACTGAATTGAATTGTTATTATTTCTGGGCAACACCTTCACAGGAGAGACTGTGAGGAGTTCAAATTTGAATGGATCCAGTGAGATCTCCAGGCTCTCTGATGGCTTCAACAGCTTCATCGTCTTCTCCTGAAACATGTACACTGCAAAAAGGTCCACATCTTTGGTGGAGATGGGACTCTTCCCGGCGCTCCACTCTATGTCTTTACTCGGGTTTGCCAAGCATGAAACGGTGCGGGAGTACTCGGAGGCGCTCTTGTTTCTTCGTGTTTCTCTGCACCACCCTCCTCCTTGGCAGTTGAATGCTCCTAAAACTCCTGTGTACTGTTGGGAAGGCAAATGAAAACTCATCATCATCGCCCACAAGTTTCTAATACTGCGTAATTTTCAAGCAAGAAAGAAGCCTGCTGTGTCTTACTTTGTTAAGGTTCCAAATCTTGAGCATGGTTTTCCCATCATGTAATGGGTCCTGGAACAGGCAATCTCTTGAGGGAAGGGCGTAGTGTTGGCACCTCAGAAGCGACCCATCGGGCAAGACGAGGGTTTTCAGGAGCTGGAAGTTGTGTTTCCCGACGTGGTCGCTGACATATATTGGTCCCCCGGAGACAGCCCGTGAAGCGGCGTGGAACTCAGCACATGGGTGGGTGGATTGAAACATGTCCCAGTCAGGGTGTATGAAGTTGCCCATCCACAGGCTGTTGTAGGCACAATGCACCATGTGACACCCTTGTAGCCAAAATGTGCCGTTCGGATCTCCGGAAGGGTCGGTGCACCAAAAATCATCCCCTATATATATGCAACATTTCAAAAGCTAAATTAATTTGAGTGCCACCAACAAGGTAATATTACTGGCATTTCTGAAGGTGGTTGTGGGAAATTAACATACCAACGCGGCCGAGCGAAATGGTCTCAGTCCCCAGGAACATGAAGTCATTGCAGTGCTCCATGCTAGCAATTACACCATTCCCTTTGAAATGTTTCCTTACCGATGCAGTCAGTGCCTTGTAATAGGCTTTTGCCAGCTCCACTCGCCCACCATATTCCTCTGCTACCATCTCTAGCAACTGCACATTACCAATTACTTGCTCAATAAAGCAATTGGGGTTAGCAATAGGTGACTTCAGGTAAACAATATGTAAGGCTCTTACCACAATATGAACATCTTACCATCGATAGCTAGTATCATACATTTACATCTTCGATTTATAACTTTATATCCAATCTCATTGAGCTTATACCCTTAGACATTGATCTTATTTATTTATATCATAGATTCAATATTATATATTTAATATTTAATTTTTTTTGTAATTAATATGCTTTGAATGCTTAAACCCGTTCAAACTTTAAGTTGGGCTAATGTTGAGTTGTACCAATTTGTCCAAATTACACCCTTAATCATTTTCAATACTCAGATTAAACTTTGATTAAATTTTTTCAATTTGAACTTAATTTGGGTTAAGTTCAAACCAATATTTGAATAACCCAAACCTAATCCAAACTCAATTTAATATTTTTATAATACATATTATCCAATATAACAATTTTTTTTTTATATTTTTAAGAAAAACATATAAATTTTTTTTTTCTATCTTAAAATTTTGTCATATTTACTAATAAATTTTTTATATAAATAGATGAAAAAATTTAAATATTATAGATGGATTTTAAATTATATACTCGATTTGAATTCGACTCAAATTTTAAATAATAAAAAAAAATTGATGTCCTATTGGACTTAGATCAAATGTCTGAAGTTGGAGGTAGATTGAATTGAATTTGAATTTATTTTTTCTTTAATTTAGATTGGATTTGGGGTTAATATCAACCCCAACACCCTGCGGAAGTTGAAGCACTAGTTTTTTTACGCTTGTCTATTGAGTTTTGTGGGTTTTCAGTTTTCACTCGAACTTGTTGGGAGTATAGTAAAACAAAATTGAAAAGTAAAATTATATGACTACGTGGCTTGTGTGACCACTTGGTGAAGCCCACACATGCCACGTAGTGGATTAGGGCCGCCAGCTGATCCTGAAACCGTTATTGGACTTGTGGGACACAACTACCCTACACCAAATCTAAAGGCCCTACCATATCCTCACGTGGTAAAACAGTTTCAAAGAAAAAGAAAAGGCAGAAAAGAAAAGAAAAGAAATATTAAATGGAAAACAGTTGTAAGTACTTTTTCTGGAGGTTTCAAGAACTTACGTGGATCACATCAACCTTGACTCCATCAACGCCAACCGATTGCAGCCGAGAGTGGAGGCCGTCGTACATTTCCGCCACCGACTCCGGCGGCACCAGCCCCACACCATTGTTGACGATCTTGTCCACGGCCAAATCCTCCATAGTCATCTGCAAACCCTGTGACAGCTTAGGAGCGATGACCCTAGACTCAGGCATGCCTGGGACATTGGGTCTGATCCCACCCCAATATCCACAAAGGGCATGCCACACATACACATGTTCTACGCTCTTAAACTCATCCTTGAGGTCCCTAACAAATGCCCCCATACCCTTCTCCTGGGGTACCCTAGGACTCTCATACTCCCTAAACTTGTAGTTTTCCTCAAATTTTATGAGCCTACATGGCATTTGCTCACCCGCGGCGGTTCTGTTAATGCCTTCTTGGTCGGAGATGGGTTCATCGTCGTGACCGATGGACTGCCATCCGTCGTCTATTAGGACCATGCCAGGAGGGCACCCACCCTCCACTAGGCCCTTCACTCCTTCCCAAACACCTTCGGGGTGTACTTTAAGGTAAAATGCATCCCATGTACACCAGCCAAATTTGTCTACTATACCTGGAGGGCTCTTCTCTTCCAAAAGCTTGAAGGTCCCCAGATGGACCCTCACCACTTTCATTGCGTCCTTCACTAGTTCATAAGGGTTGTCTCCTACGTGCATGTAGAGGCAGCTCCGGAAGGCGGAGGTGCGCACGGAGGTGGAGCCGCTTTCCACGCAGATGTCGACGTTGTCGTCTTCTCCCGGCTGGAGAGAGGCTCTGAAGGGACCTTCTATGAGTGGGAGGAGGAGAACATAGGGTCGACCCATGTCCGATTTGTCCAGAATCATCATCTGGGTCTCGTGCTCCACATCTCCTCCGCGGGTTCCTACCCAGTGGGTGGTCCACCACACCTTGAATCTGAATATGCTCATGAACGGTATTTCCTGGAGCTTCCCGACGGGGACGACGTGCCGGCTCTTGGCCTCGCCGGCCTCGAACCCCACGAAGCACCCCACCATGGTTTTGGCCTTGTTTCCAGGACTAGAGGGTGATGGAATGGCCACAATGTTAGAAGGGACTTCCGTGAGAACTGGGTGGCCATTAGCCAAAAAATCAGAACCCTGAAGGGTGATCGATGACGATGACTGACCGTCCTCCAACCCCATTACATCCGGAGCACCTTTGCTCAAGCTGGGAGCCATGGAAATGAAAAGGCAGACAAAAAATTAAAGCACTAACAACCGTTATGAAGTAAGAGTTGGGATGAAAAAACAAACCAGAAGAGAAGGACTTATATAGAGAAGAAAGGGGCAATGGAATACAGAAAAGCAGGGTTGTGGTTAGCTAAGACATGGGAACGCGATATAGTTAGAGAGAAATTAGCTTTCATGGGTCATTCCTAGTGAGGAGACCCATGAGTAGCGACAAGCCATTTCACTGTTTCAGCTTTTGCAAAGACTCCAACAGGAAATTGTTTAGTGTCTTAGTATCTTCTGATGATGTGAGCAGTGAAGAATAGAGGTGTGTACCCCGCTATTTGGGGTCACATTGGGGTCCATTCCCCTCGATCCCCCTTACTGCAATTCCTGAAATTAATGTCTGATATGAGAAGCGTATTAGTAGAGACTAGAGAGGAGACAGTGAACCGAGTGGAGAATGGCCCAGTGAAACAACTTCATCGTGACCCCAGCGGCTTTAAATTAAAGGATTTTATTAGATTCCACTTCTAGAGCTTGCCCTTCTCCACCTTTGGTCCCTTTTCTGGATGTTTCCTCACTTCTCTTTTCTTCTTTTGTTTTATGTTTTTCCTTTGCTTGATATTCTTTACACCGACATTAACCGCTGATCCCACCACTTTTGTTTTGAGCTTCAGCGAATACAATGCTTTGGTATGGAATTTTGTAAGTAAGATGCTTATATTGATATTTCCATTTTATTGATATATCAATTAATATTTTAACAACATAAAAATTAATACAAATTTTGGAAATATTAAAAAAAAAATTCTAAAAAATTATATAAGATAAAAATAAATATTTTAAAGTTATTTAAAAAAAAATTGATATACACATTTTGTCATATCAATAATAATATCCTCTAAGTCGGTACAAAATAAAAGTTTTATAAATATATATTTATTATTAAATTACATTATATATTATTTTACACTAATATTATCATAACATGTTTAATTTTAAAATATATTTAATATTAATATTATGTTCTATTTTAATTTAAATATATTCAATCATATCAAATAAATAATAATATATGTATGATTTTTTTAATATTTATATTTTTTATATTTAATAAATATATAGATTATATAAAAAAAATATCTATTAAGAAATTTACTTTTTATATTTTTGGTAAAAAAAAATTAAATCAAATATAAAAATAAAATAATTAGAATTTATTTATTTAATAATTAAAAAATCAAAAAAAACAGTTAAATATCAATAAAATATCAAAAAAAATATCAATTGATTGGTATATCTTCTGAATTTCATATCAAAATCCACGGATATTGGATATATCAGAGATCGACGATATATTCAAATATTTTAAATTTGTTCATACCAATCATCTTTTCCTTTATTTCTTTTACAAAGAAATGTATAAATTTATATTATATTTAAAAAAATTAAAATAGTTTCAAAAAAATATATATCTTAAACTTTTTTAAACAGCTTTTAAAAAATAGAAAATATTTCCATATTTAAATTAAATTATTTAAAAATATAAATAATAAGATTAAGTTATAAAGAAGTTTCAAATAAATTATATTTACGTGGAAACAGAGGCTTGTTTCATATATCTGTTTGATTTTGCCTTGTAGAGATGTGATTGGATCCTTCGAAAAAGAGTCATCTTCCAAGAGCAACGCCTGAGGGGCATGGTTCAGAGAACGGGAGAAGGGGCCAGAATGCCACGTGTCAATGTTGCGTGTATCTCGTTATGACACATCATCATTCTCGTTTTCCAGAAGGTTCGCTAATTCTTGGAGACAGCCCATTGGGAGGGCCCATAATGCCACATGTGAGTATTGCGTGTGTGTCGTGATGACACGTCATCAACCACTTTTTCCAGAAGGTTCGCCAATACTCGGAGAGATGCCACGTTGGGTTACATGGACAGCACGTAATTACATGTAGGCCACTTCAACATTCGTTGCTCTTCTGGGTCAGCTTAGCCCAGTGAATTGGGCTTTTTCCTACCCATCATTAAAGTAATCTGTGCTTTTTGCTTTAGGTAAGTTACGAAGTTTTGTTTTTGCCTTTAACTCATAAGACGTTGTACGGCTATATGAAAGAGATGCTTAATTTAAACATCACGCAAACATTGTTCAAAAATATTATTATGATGATCTATAAAAATTATATTAATATAAAATTAATTTTTACTTTAAAATATATATAGATATATATATATATATATATATATATATATATAAATAAATAATTAAAACATTAAAGGATATTTACATAAAAAAAAAAGGGGTTATTATTGTTAGTTTTACAAATTTGAAATCTTTTTCCATCTTTTATTCTATTAATCATAAGGTAATAAATAACTTGGGCACATTCGTGGGTTGATAAAATATTATGATCTATAATAATTATATTAATATAAATTTAATTTTTACTTTTAAAATATATATATATAACATTAAAGGATATTTACATAATTAAAAAAAATATTTTTCCATTTTTCATTCTATCAATCGTAGATTATAACTTGGGTAGGTTCATCAGGTTAATGACTAACCTAAGTTCAATCTGAATAAAGAAATAATCAATTCAGTCTAACTTCTAACCCAATCACTTAATTCAAGTTCAATTTAATTTTATTTTTCTATATTTAAATTAAGATCGAGTTAGACTCGGGTTGATCGAGTTAAACTTAAATTGATTGAATTAAAAGAAAAGAATTAGTATTATTGTATAAGATAAAATATGTTATAAATATTATAAAAATATTAAAAGAAAAGAATTAGTATTATTGTATAAGATAAAATATGTTATAAATATTATAAAAATATTAAATCGGGTTTTGATTAGATTTGAATTGTTCGAACCTTGATATAAGTCCAAATCCAATTCAAATTGAGTTCAAATTAAAAAAACTTAACCTAATCTTAAATTAAATATTGAAAATAATTGTCCCTGATCAATCCTACGATGTATGACTCACAATGTTTTCCTAATATTTTGGAGGAACCAAAACGCGGCATTAATGTTTAAGAAGTTAATACAGATTCTGAGATGTGAAATTTGTCTGGAAAATTAATAGAGCTTCGGTTTGGAGATGATGAATTGTACAAATTTCTGTTAAGAATCGTAATAAAAATGGCGGAAGAGCCGGATTATCAGTACGATGAAAGCATCTTCAAGTGGGACGAAAAATCTCAACTATACTTCCATCCCAGGTCATTTTCTATTTCCGAATTAGGGTTTCACTCTTTCTTTTCCTAACTCAATCTTTTCTTCTCTTTTGTTGAATTTTCTAGGGTTGTAATCTCTCTTGATAATATGCGAAAAATGGAACCCCTCACTGTAGTGTTTCTTTTGTGTTTATATGTATGATGAACTTGTTTTTCTTAATTGCGTCCAGGTTTTATTCTTAAAATTCAAATGATTGAAATCGTAATTGTAATTCTAGTTATAGTTTGATGAGTCAATTGGGATAGTTTTATTAATTCTTTGGTTTATTTGAAAATCAGTTATGTTGAGCGAGAGAAACTTCAGAAATTCTGTTAATGGCAGTTTTTTCGTGTTTATTGCTGCAGTAGTGGCTTTTATCATGATCCGAATGCTGGATGGTACTACAGCAGTAGAGACGGTCTGTACTACAAATTTGAGGATGGGAATTATGTCCTCTTGGATTCTCAGAAGGTATCGCTTGTTTCTGCTTATCTTTATTGGATTCTGTTGAGGTTTTAGGTTTTTTAGGCTGATTGATCCTGGATTTGGTGCATTATCAACATCTCAGGTTCAGGGTGATGAATGTGCAATAGATGAGGGTGGGGAAGTTCTTCCTGGTAATACCATTCAGGATGAGCAATGTACAAATTCATATTGCTGGAATGATGAGTATTACTCTTCATTTCAGGGAGATGAATCCGAGGGCATGGGAACTGCTGCTGATGAATGCACTCCAGGTGAATACTGCTGTAATAAGACTTAATAGATTAAGTTGCCTCCATGAAAGGAAAGGAAGGAAAAAAAAAAAAATTTGATTCAGATGATCCCTGCTGTGCCTTTCATTTGTTATGATAAATTCATGGATACAAGACAAGTTTCTATTATTTTGTCTATATTATTTCTCAATCTTTCTTAATCTGAATGTATTACTGCCACCCCCCACTGGTACCACCTCTACCTCTTGTGCTGCTTTCACCAGTATAGTGTAAGACGTATTGCATGCTTTGTTCAATAAATTCATTTAAGCATTGATGTGACGCTACTAACATGATGGATTTTCCATACTCTTAGGGCCTCAAACGTGCAATTTTTCCTTAAATGCAGTGACTTTGATCAATTAACCATTCTCTTTTATCAATAGGGCATACAACATGTGTTAGCAGTCATGATGCAGAAAATCCACCCCCACCATCAGAATGGTATGCTTGTTTAGACATTGCATGCCCTTATTCTTGTCACTGTTAACATGTAGATATCTCTACTGACAGTGTTAATTTACTGTTTTTAGGCTTGAAGACACACTTATTGATCTATATTTGTCTGGTTATTCCACAACAGCAATCAATGCTACCGATGAAGTGAGGATGCCTTTGGAAACAGATGAGGGGGATAACTTTAAGTTGTCAGCTCATGGTTTGCCTCAAACTTTTCTATAATTTGTGGAGAGGAAGAGATAGTTCTAGGTGGAATGGAACTTAAATGGGTCTGTTTTCTTGAGTTGCAGGAAATGGTGATGATCATGAGCTAGAAGGCGAATGCGTTCTAGAGGATCATCATGGTGTAACAGATTCAATTGGAAATGTTGTAGCCAAAGGTTTTGCCATTTTATTGGTTATTAACATTTTTAATTCTAAAATACTGATTTGGTTCATGTTTTCCTCACTTTTTATTGGTATCCATAGATGTGCTTCAATTATATGTACATTAAAGGTTTTGTTATATCCTATAAAGTATCAATAGATTGTTTTTTTTCAAGAGTCAACCTGAGATTTGTGAACGAAAGAATTATAGGAATCCATATGGTCCAGTTTATGAAAATATTTCCAGAGACTGTAAAACCAGTTTCATTTTCATTTTCATGCTCTCATCCTTTCTATGGTTTATTCTTTTGAGCAGACTGTTTGTATTCTGTGTGATTTTTGGGGCATGGAGCTTTAAACATTGAAATAGTGGCCTACTCACCAATTTCATAGATTTTATTTGATTCATATAAGCATCTCTGGTGCAGGTGATTCCTGGGATGAAGAGAACTGGCGAGCACAGTATGGTCAAGTTATTAAATCTGAGGATTCCATTCCAAACTTTCCAGTTGTGGATCTATGGGATTGGGCAATGGTGTCAGGTGTCAAAAAGGATGGAAAAGGACAAGTGGCCAGGTTGGTTGGGCGGCTAGTGAGGCAATCCACTAAGCTTCATCCCTCTATGCCTTCTGGTGGTGGTCTTATGAAAACTGCCCCAATATGTGAAGTGCATCTTGATCTGGTACGAGTAACATCAGGTTTGGATTGTTCTCTATTGCAATTGACTATATGACAATCTATGTACACTATAGCACAGTGATTCTTGGTATTTTCTTAAATGCTCCCTTTCGTTGCTGAGAATGGAGAAATAGATATGAAGAAGGGAAATTGAATTTCTTATACCTGATTGGTTTTCGAATTGTTGCTGCAACATTCAAAATTTTTTCCTATCATCTCCAAAATAAAAAAGAATGACAAACGGTTGGTTAAAATTTGTTTTCAGCGTGCTACTTCAGCCCAAAGAAGGAGACTTCAGATTCCTTAGTGTAGGGCTTTGGAAAGCTATTAGAAAGGAGTGGTTGGGTATGTATAGCAGTTTAGCCTTCCGTGTGGGCAATGGTCGGAGAGTGAGATTCTGGAAGGATAAGTGGTGTGGAGATGAGCCTCTCTACGAATCCTTCCCTTCTCTTTTTGCCATTTCTCGGGCTAAAGACGCGTGGGTATCAGAAGTGTGGAACCCAGATGGTGTAGGGGATGGTTGGACCCCTCTGTTCTCAAGGGCGCTTAATGATTGGGAAATTGAGATGATGGAACAGTTTATGCTTAAAATCCAAGCTTTTAGGGTGCAAAGGGAGAACGAGGATAAGATGGTTTGGACAGCATCTAGAAGTGGTGTTTTCTCAGTCAAGTCGCTCTACTCTACTTTGGAGCCTGGTGGTTCAGCTATGTTCCCTTATGTTGGTATTTGGAGAGCGAGTGTGCCTCCAAAGGTAGCTTTTTTCGCGTGGGAAGCATCCTGGGGCAAAATCTTAACTTTAGACCAACTCCAGAGGAGGGGTTATTCTTTGGCAAATAGGTGTTTTCTTTGTCTTGCTGAAGCAGAAACGGTGGATCATCTTTTACTCCATTGTGTTATGACGAGGACATTGTGGAATCTTCTTTTTTCTCTCTTTGGTGTGGAGTGGGTTCTCTCTGGTACAGTTAAGGAAACTCTCTTGGGGTGGCATGGAGCGTTTGTGGGGAAAATCCGTAAAAAGGCTTGGCAAATGGCCCCCCCTTATGTATATTTTGGTCAGTTTGGAAGGAAAGAAATTCGTTGGCTTTTGGGAATGAGGTGTTGTCAATCCAAAGGTTGAAACATTCTTTTGTATGTAATCTGTGGTCATGGATAAGGGTGTTTATAGTTTTGAGCCCGCGGTCTCTGGTTAGCTTTTTTGAGTGGCTAGGCTTTAGTTATAGGTAGGGGTTTCGGCTCGCTTCCTTGGTTTAGAGTTGAGGGGCTGCTTTTGTATACTCTTTGTATACCTAGAGGACACTAGTTTGGTGTTTCCTCTTTCATTTTAATATACTTCTCTTTACTTATCAAAAAAATATAATCTCTGGATAATAAATTTAATGAGGTCTTCTTAGCAATGCCTTTATAATGAACTGCTAAAGAGAGATTTTCACATGTGTATCTAAATTCACTTGAAGGACAAATTGAGAGAGCTTTGACCTTCTTTTATGCTTTTTTTCTTCATTTCTCAAAATAACTACAGAGATTTTTATTTATTTATTTATTTATTTTTTTTTATTTTTTTTCTGATAAGAAATTAGACTTGTATTAGATGAAAGTATGTAAATGTACCAAGCTATATAGTTTTGCATCTATATAAGAACCCAACCTAAAATAAGGGAAATTTCTGAGGGAGGAGACAGGAAGGACTTTAAAAGAGCCTTTATGTAGTTTTGTAAATAGCCCTGAAGATCCTCAATTGATAGAGTAGCATCTAAATCAATAGACTGTTTTGCGGGCTTTTCCTGGCAAACCTGTTATTCTACTCTCAGCTTTTATGAATGTGAAATAGCGTGCTCATGATAGGTACAATACTTTGATTTAAAATCTCTTATTCTTTACCACTAAATTCTTTGTCCTTTTCCTTTTCTTATTCTGAATAGGAAAATGAGAAAATATATTAGAAGTGTCTAAGAGGAGGTTTAACATAGTACACACGATGTATGCAATGGATGCCCTAGTGTAGGCGAGAATGACATAAACAACTAAATGCCTCTCCTTACTTGAAGCTCAACCAATGTACCAAATCTCTCAAAGTCATTGTGTGATCCTCTATGACCACCCTAATTCAATTCACAAAAGCATGCATAGAATTGGATTCAATTGCTTGGTCTGACCGCTTGACATAATTAAAAGACCTCTTGTTCCTTTCCTTTCAAAGAGTCCAAAACAAGCACAAAGAAGCAGCCCTCTAGGGTGTTTTTCTTTCTTCCCCACAAAAGAGTGATGCCAACCCAAGAGGTTCCTTCTAAGTGAAGAGTGCATTACCCAAACCACTCCAAAAAGAGAATATCAGTTGCCACTAAATTGTATTGATCTACTCTCCTAATTTTTATAAATCTGAGTAATCTGATTTAGTATTTTCTCGTCTATATTACTCAACAGGATCAATTCACCCACAGCACCCCTTCTTACCCAATGCAGGTGTCCATGTGTGGGGATGTGTGTGTGTGTGTGCGCTTTACTCTTAATTATATTGAAGTATTATAGCTGTTGAAATTTTCTTCTTTCAGGGCAGGTTTATAGGTTGAAGAGTCCTAGCTCAAGATATTTAGCTTCCTTGTCAATTTATGATTCTTCCAACCCAACAAAAGACTGGAGCTTTCCCAAATTGTCAGTTGATCAGAATATGCTTCCTCTATCTAAATGCCGAAATAGTGAATCCAAAGTGACAGATGGTGTTGCTATTCAGAAGGATTTATCTGTGCTACAGGATCCAAAGTCTGCATCTGACAAGGTAATTTTCAGCTGTGCAATGTAGAATTTTGGAGTTTGACACTGAAATAGTACCAATCTTGTATGGTCATATGCCCCTAGTGTTCAAATGCCTTCTAAGAAAAAAGAATATAGAGAACCATATGTGATAATTGTATATGAAACATCTCTTTGCACAACCCATCCAATTGCTTTCAACTTTCCAAATATGTGTTATGATTGATAACAGAGGGCAATTGGCCTTGATAACAGGAAAATAGATGTTGATTAATTATAATCAAGGATGAAAATATTAAAAGTTTGTTTGATAAAAAAAATATATTAAAAGTTTGATTTTATGGAAATATCGGAAATATCATATGGAAATTCTATAAAAAAATTTGGTGAGATGAAAGTTAATCAAAACTGATGAAAATGTTGGAAAAAAAACAAATGCTAAAAAAATGATAAAATGAGCAATAATACACATACTATAAAAAATAAATAAATAAATAATTATAGTTAATCTTTCTAAAAAAAACCAATATATATGATAAAATTTGTGATGTTGGACAATTATATGATGTGCATTGATAAGAAATATGAATTTTGAAAGTGTTATACTTAATGTTAATGTAAAGATAAAAAAAATTTAAAATTTTTTAACACAATATATATAGATATATATTGTAACCATATATATAGTAAAATTAAACCTACCAATGAAATTATTAATTTTATTGAAGCATTTTTATTATATTTTGAGTAAAAAATTAAGTCATTTGAAATTTTTAATCAAGATTTTATATAAAATATTTTATTTGAAACTTCATTTTAAAAATCTCTTTAAAAAATTTATTTGACAATTTTTTTTTTTTTTTTGCTAATTTGTTTAAATTGTTAAAATATTGAAAGTTGTATTTCTAATTTATCGTATAAAATTATTTTTGTTTAAAACTTATTTTATAATATATTAAAAGAATTTATTTTTATTTTTATTTTTTGATATTTTAGTCATTTGCCAATAGTTCTAAGACTTATATTTTATAATATAATAAAAAGTTACTTTTTATTTTTATTTTCTTTATGTTTTAGTCGTTTGCTAGTAACCTTAACTTTTTAAATTTTTAAAATAAAAAATTTTAAAAAATAGAAAAATAAAAATAAATAAAAAGTTAAAGTTGACTTTGCAGGCCATGTTCTTTGAATGCTTGAAAGTTTGCACAATCATAAATTATCATCACATTGAACTCTATAATTTATTCTGTGGAATATATGTATTGTCTCACAATCTGCCTTGTTTTCCTTTTAAATTATCTCCTGTTTTATTGCCAGCATAAAAGCCACGTGTATAGGGATAGAGCTGCAGAGAGAAGAACTTTGCATGGAGGTTTTGGTGTGGGTCCTGGACAAAAGAATTTGGTTGTTGGAGATGCTATGCCATCATCTCCTGTTTCTGTCTCAACAGAAGAAGCTGCAGCTGAAGCCTTGAACATGTCCTTTGGAGCTGGTAGTTATGCTAGAAGAATTCTAGAAAGCATGGGTTGGAAGGAGGTATTTCTTAAATTTTAAAGCTTTGTTTTGAAGAAAGAGATGCTTTATGTAATGAAAGTTAAGGTGGTGTCCCTTTGTTTTAGGCAGATAACAGCATAAGCGTCAATTCTGCAATGTGGTTGATTTTGGCCTTATATATCCTGTAGAAAACCCATTTCAGGCACATGAAGTCCATTGCATAGATATAAGAATAAGACCTTTAACTGAACCACAAAATACTCCGCAAACAAAGTAAGATGTGATTGGTTCTAGTGAAAAAATGGTTTCAAATTCAATGGAGTTTGTAGGTTTCACAACCCCTGATTATATCAAATAGATGGTGGGGATAGATGAATTGATATTCTTAATTATTTTGACCGATGACATATGTGTGCTCCTGTTTCACTAACACTGCTCACATATTTTCCCTCTCAAATTTAATGTGTAGGGAGAGGCACTTGGCAACACCGCAAAGGGTCTACTGGAACCATTAGAAGCAGTTGCAAACAGAGGAAATGCTGGATTGGGTTGGATCCATAGCAGAATGAAACACAACTGAAGCAAGTGGGTGTTATCTGAACTTGGTGTTGTCATTTAGACTTCGATGATGGGGGAGATGGTAAACTTAATGGACTTCTGCAATTTAGTGGGATCTGCTTGCGGTGCTGCTTTGTTGTATTGTCCTGGAACATTTCAGAGATAAAGACCGTACCTTTTCTTCTTTCTCATACGCAAAAAAATTGCTAATATGGCAATGTACCGTCCTGTCCTATAGTTCACAAAGCAATTTCCGCATGACCCAGCATCTGATGAAGGGAAATGCTGCTGCACTTAATGATGCATGTAAGATCTTTCATTTTGTATGTGGTAGATTAGGGAACAAATGATTCTATTCAAGGCTTTTTTTAAATGGTGGCCTGTGTCGCAAGCAGCGTATGAGATTCATACCACACTAATCATTATGATTCAATTAGGTTTGTATCGACTTAAAACTCAAAACTCATTTTTAACTTCAAGTAATGATGTTAAATTATTTTATTAAAATTAAGTTACTAAGTCATTAAGCTGATACATCAAACACCTTCCAAATACACATCAGCTATCCCACAGAAAACTGGATGTATTTGAAATGCAAATTGGTCAGGTAGCAGCTTTATGTGGCTGGGTTGAGGAAGAAACTTGAACAGCATTCTCCAAAATGCTTCATTGGTACAAATCCATGCCAGCTGCCGCATTCACATTTTGCAGAACAATGAACTCTGGAGGGAACGGGGAATATGATTAACCTGGAGGCCCCTTTACCTGATGCAAAGCTGCAGCTCAACATGCAATGTCAAAGGTTTGTCACTTTTATTCAATCATAAAAAATGAAAAAAGAGAAAGAAGCATGCTCAAATGAAAATCCCAGATTAATGTTTAATGTACAGACAATGTGCGGGAACAAAAATTCAATAATTCCCTAATAGCTCAGTGCACTTGAGCTAAGAACCAAATTAATGTTTAATGTACAGACAGCGAGGCCAAAAATTTGAAATTTCCTAACAGCTCAGTCAAACCTAAAGCTCAGTTTCCATCTTCCACAGGTATCGTTGCATCATCACTAACTTTCTTATCGGAAGCTGAATCATTATTTTCAGCTTCCATTTGCGTCTTCTGCTCCAGCTCTTCCTTCAGCCTTTTGAGCTCCGAATCCTTCTCTTCTAACTGCTCTTGCAAGATTAGCACCTGCAATAAAAAGATGCTTTAAATATAAATCTCTATTATGAAACTGGTGCAAGGATTGATTCTCCTTCATCATCTGATGTTAAACAAAACACAAAACTACAATGAATTAAATATTCTAGATCTGTAGTCTTCTTCAAACACCGTTTATTTGAGCCAACCAAGCCAAATTGTGGATTTCTAATAAACAAAAAACATGTTAAAGAGTCCAGCCACGACAAGGCAAGGTCATTGACATCTTAAAGTCAATCATTTAACTAAATACTACAATTACAAGGCACCTGCCACACCCCAAAACCAAAGAAACAAGAGAACTTGATGTTATCTGCCATTGAAATACTTAGGAAACCAGCTTCATCATTATCCACACTACTGCTTCTGGTTGTGACTCAGTTATGTACGACATGATCAATGCCAAACCAATTTGGGCAAGCCCTGTAGACCACCGTCTGACCCACATTCGCATATGTACCCATATGCACAATCCTAACATGGTCCTTTCCTTCCTTATTTCCCCTATCCTTATTTAAGGAAGCTTAGGTGGCGGATGTTTGGAACTCCGAAGGTAAAAGGGGTTGTTGGGCTCCTCAGTTCTCTAGGCCCTTTAATGATTGGGAAATGGAAAGTGTGGAGTGCTTTTTGATGAAGCTCCAAGCAAAAAGGATGCATAAGGATGTGGAAGATAGGGTGATATGGACAACCTTGAGTAGGAACTTTTCGGTTAAATCTCTCAATTCTGTTTTGGAGCCAGGTGACTCTATTATTCCAAAGAAACATCATTTGGAGATCTTGTGCACCACCTAAGGTGACTTTTTTTGCATGGGAAGCGACTTGGGGGAAAGCCTTAATTTTGGATCAAGTCCAAAGGAGGGGGTATTCTTTGGCAAATAGATGTTTTTTTTGTCACTCTGAAGAAGAAGTTGATCACATTCTTCTTTACTATGTGCAAAGACGTGATTTCTTTGGCAATTTCTGTTTTCTCTCTTTACGGTGACTTTGGTTCTCTCCTATTCGGTTAAGGAGACACTCCTTGGGTGGCATGATTTCTTTGTGGATAAAGCCCGCAAAAAGTCTTGAAAGGTGGCTTCTTTATGTATCTTTTGGGCAGTGTGGAAGGAAAAAAACATGTTAGCGTTTGATAATATAGAGTTCTCAATCCAAATGATGAAAAATTCTTTTGTACATAATTTGTGGTCTTGGTCTAGGGTATTTGTAGATATGGACCCTTTTTCTCTCGTTAGCTTTATTGATTGGTTAGGCTCTAAGTGAAGGCAGATGATGTTTTTTGTTCCTCTCCCTCTCCCTCTCAGGTGACCTTTTAGGTGGCTGGTATATACTTCCTAAATACTTTGGGACGCTGTTTTGGCATCTCCTTTTTTAATATGTACACTTTCTGATCCTACCTATCAAAAAAAAAAACAACAACCAATAGTGCTATGTGGCACACGGCATTATCAGGGAGAGTCCACCACTAGTGCTCCTAGTAATAGTAACAACAGAAAGATAATACTAATAGTAACAATAATGCTGTGGCACATGGCATTATCAGGGAAAGACCACATGGCATAACATGATTGCATATAAAAATGCTTGAATTGCTCATCGAGATTCAAGTAGCCCCCACTCAGAGACTACTGATATGCCAAATCAAGCCCCTCTCAGAGGCCACATATCTATCATCTGAGCTAGCATTTAACATGTGCTAGGAGAAAGAATTTCTTTTAACTTAAAATTTTGAATTGGGAAACTGATTAGCCTGGCAATATTAGGTTTATACTTTCAAGCCACAGTCCAAAAATTAATCAGTCCTGCAAAATTAGGTGTCACCCAGCTCACAGGATCATCCCATTCTAACACATGTAGGCCTGACAAAACTACTAAATTTACTCAGGGCCACTGGGGACATGTGACTTGAATATCTCTTGGGATTGCCAGAAATCTCCAGTTGGTTGCATTGAAATGGATGAAAGCAAAGAAGACTAGGTCTTGTGCAACTAATTGGGTTGGAAAGAATGTAGTAAGATTCTGATTTTTTTTTTCCCCTAGAATATAAAGCAACGACATGGAGCATTAAGCTTTACACATCAGTTAAAACAATGACTCACTTCAAGTAAACAAAGAAAATGAAGAGATGCAGGGATAGAAGAAAACCATTTCGTTTGACTTTTCCACATCATTGGTCAGTCCCTCCATATGTTTGTACAGTCCTGTATTTAATGACATAGGTTGGGTAAAAAATGGCATCATTAAATAATATAAAAACTGATAGAACAAAATGGAAAATATAGTACAAAACAACAATATTTATTTGACAACATAAAAGGTTTAACCTTGACTATCACCCTTTATTTTTCTTAAGGATGAAATGAACACCAATGGCATGAATAACAAAATGTTCCACTCCTAACAAAATTAATCTGCAAATGAAAGTGTTTGACAATTGTTGAAATAATGCCAAAGTTAGGACTTTAATTTAGGAATAAAAAAGGAGAGATCATTTAGGATATTTCCTTATGATTTAGTTTCCTAATTTTAGAAGAGAATTAAGCTAGATTGATTTTTTCTTATTCAGTTATTTGTGTATATATATGTGTATGGTGTGTACCGATTAACATCAATAAAGGAGTTCAGAAATTCTTCATGGTATCAGAGCCAGTTTTCTGAAACCCTAATCCCTTCTGGCCACCTCTTATTCAGGCCATCACTCATTCCGGCCAAATCTCTCTGGCCATATCTCAATCCGATCATCTCTCTCTCTCTCTCTCTCTCATTCCGATCATCAGTCCCTGTTCTCAGAGCCAAGGGAGAAAACGCTTTCCGGACAGTCGAATCGTCGTCAGAAAACACTCACCGCCGGCAACTTTTCCGGCGAACTTTCCGGCGACGATTTTTTTTCTACACCGCAAGGAGCGCCTGGAGGAGATCTCCAATTTGTCCCAAAGCACCGGAACCAGAAACCCATCCACGCGCCGCCCACGCGCGTTTTTCAGGCCGGCGACTGCATCTCACGCGCCGGCGCGTGAGGGCGCGTGAGCCACTTTCCGACGACGCGCTTCCTCCTCCAGGCTCGCCTGACGCCGACCAGCCACCCTTCCTACCTGTTTGTGCAATCCGAGCCCTGCACGTGCCTCTTTTGGGGTTCTTTTGCTTCCGCGGGCCCTCTGATCAGATTTTCCGGCGTCCTCCGGCTATTTTTTCTCAACTCCAGTCCCTGCACGTGCCTTGAGAAGTGTTCTTCTACCTTTCCGGTCCATGACAAAATACGGAATGGCATCATCACAAGTATCCAGCGTCACGTCACCAGAATCAGGGGGCAGATCTGAAATTCCAAACCTTGGTGGCAATGATTCCTCTCCTATTCTCATCACAGGACACAAATTAAATGGCCATAACTATTTACAGTGGTCACAATCTGTGTTGCTGTTCATTTGCGGTAAAGGAAATGATGAGTACCTCACTGGAGAAGCAGTCATGCCAGAAACTACAAAACCGGGTTTCAGGAAGTGGAAGATTGAAAACAGCATGATCATGTCATGGCTTATCAATTCCATGAACAATGACATAGGCGAAAATTTCTTGCTGTTTGGGACTGCAAAGGACATATGGGATGCAGCCAAAGAAACTTACTCAAGTTCTGAAAATACTTCAGAACTGTTTCAGGTTGAATCAGCTCTACATGACTTCCGCCAAGGAGAGCAGTCAGTTACTCAGTATTACAACACACTCACAAGGTATTGGCAGCAACTTGACTTATTTGAGACTCACTCATGGAAATGTTCGGATGATGCAGCAACATACAGGCAAATTGTGGAACAAAAGAGATTGTTCAAGTTCTTCCTAGGACTAAACAGGGAATTGGATGATGTTAGAGGTCGAATCATGGGCATTAAACCCCTGCCAAGTCTCAGGGAGGCTTTTTCAGAGGTTAGGCATGAAGAAAGTAGAAAGAAAGTGATGATGGGATCAAAAAAGCAACCTGCCCCAACATTGGATGCCTCTGCCCTTGCTGCTCGGTCATTTAATAGTAGTGGTGGAGATCGTCAGAAACGGGATAGGCCTTGGTGTGATTATTGTAAGAAACCAGGCCATTATAAGGAGACTTGCTGGAAGCTTCATGGCAAACCTGCTGATTGGAAACCAAAGCCACGGTTTGACAGAGATGGCAGAGCACACGTGGCTGCCAACTCTGAGAGCACATCTGTTCTCGAGCCGAGTCCATTCAACAAAGAGCAGATGGAGATGCTACAGAAATTATTAAGCCAAGTTGGCAGTGGCAGTACTACCGGTGTAGCCTTCACTGCTAATCGAGGAGGAATGAGGCCGTGGATAGTAGACACAGGTGCTTCTGATCACATGACAGGAGATGCTGCCATTCTTCAAAATTACAAGCCAAGTAATGGTCATTCATCCGTCCATATTGCTGATGGTTCAAAGTCAAAAATTGCCGGGACAGGTTCTATAAAACTTACTAAAGACTTATATCTTGACTCTGTCCTCCATGTTCCAAACTTGGATTGTAATCTTTTGTCCATTAGCAAATTGGCTCATGATCTCCAATGTGTTACTAAATTCTATCCAAACTTGTGTGTTTTTCAGGACTTGAAATCGGGGAAGATGATTGGCAGTGCTGAACTGTGTTCCGGGCTCTACCTCCTTTCATGTGGCCAATTCTCAAACCAAGTCTCTCAAGCAAGTTGCGTCCAGTCTCAGAGTATGTCAGAGTCTTTCAATTCTGTGTCAAATTCTAAGGTCAATAAAGATAGTGAGATTATAATGTTACACTATCGCCTTGGTCATCCTAGCTTTGTTTACCTTGCAAAATTGTTTCCCAAATTATTTATCAATAAAAATCCAGCATCTTATCACTGTGAAATTTGTCAGTTTGCAAAGCATACTCGAACAGTATATCCTCAAATCCCATACAAACCTTCGACTGTTTTCTCTCTAGTACATAGTGATGTGTGGGGTCCCTCCCGGATAAAAAATATTTCTGGCACTCGATGGTTTGTGACATTCGTTGATGATCATACTCGGGTAACATGGGTTTTCCTTATGAAAGAAAAGTCAGAGGTCGGGCACATTTTTCAAACCTTCAATCTTATGGTTCAAAATCAATTCAATTCCAAAATACAAGTCCTCAAGTCAGATAATGCAAAGGAATACTTTACTAGTAGTCTCAGTACTTATCTTCAAAATCATGGCATTATCCACATAAGTTCTTGCGTTGACACCCCACAACAAAATGGGGTGGCCGAACGCAAGAATAGACATCTCTTGGAGGTTGCCCGGTGCCTTATGTTTTCCTCTAATGTTCCAAACTATTTCTGGGGGGAAGCTATTCTCACAGCTACCTATTTGATTAACCATATGCCATCCAGAGTGCTTACCTTTCAATCCCCACGTCAACTTTTCTTAAAACAGTTTCCTCACACCCATGCCGCCTCTTCTGATTTACCACTCAAAGTATTTGGTTGTACGACATTCGTTCATGTGTATCCTCAAAATCGTAGCAAATTTGCTCTTCGAGCAAATAAGTGCATTTTTCTAGGGTATTCTCCAACCCAAAAAGGGTACAAATGCTATTCTCCAACCAACAAAAGATTTTACACCACCATGGACGTCTCTTTCTTTGAACATGTCTTCTTCTATCCCAAATCTCATGTTCAGGGGGAGAGCATGAATGAACATCAAGTTTGGGAGTCTTTTCTTGAGGGCGTACCTTCTTTTCACTCAGAGTCACCAAATCCTTCCCAATTCGCGCCCACTGAGTTGTCCACACCCATGCCGCCATCAGTTCAGCCAGCCCAGCACACAAATGTTCCTTCTCCCGTGACCATCCAGTCTCCCATGCCTATTCAACCTATAGCCCCACAACTTGCTAATGAGAACTTACAAGTTTACATCAGAAGGAGGAAAAGACAGGAATTAGAGCACGGATCACAGTCAACATGTGGCCAATATATTGACTCCAATTCAAGTCTTCCTGAAGAGAACATAGGTGAGGATAGGGCTGGAGAGGTGTTAATTCCCAGCATTGATGATTCTACTTTGCCAATTGCATTGAGGAAGGGTGTTAGGAGATGTACAGATCATCCAATTGGGAATTATGTTACGTATGAAGGGTTATCACCATCTTACAGAGCATTTGTTACTTCTCTTGATGATACTCAGGTTCCCAACACAATACAAGAGGCATTAAAAATTTCAGAATGGAAGAAGGCAGTACAAGATGAGATTGATGCACTTGAGAAGAATGGGACGTAGACTATCACAGATTTGCCAGTTGGGAAGAGGCCTGTGGGGTGCAAGTGGATTTTCACCATAAAATACAAAGCAGATGGATCAGTCGAAAGATTCAAGGCTCGTTTGGTAGCTAGAGGGTTTACACAATCCTATGGGATAGACTATCAGGAGACTTTTGCTCCTGTTGCAAAACTGAACACTATCAGGATCCTTCTCTCATTGGCTGTCAATCAAGATTGGTGCTTGCAACAACTGGACATAAAAAATGCGTTTCTAAATGGGGACCTAGAAGAGGAAGTCTACATGGAAATACCACCTGGTTTCGAAGAAAGTATGGCAAAGAATCAGGTTTGCAAACTCCAAAAATCCTTGTACGGCCTTAAACAATCTCCTCGAGCCTGGTTTGATAGATTCACAAAAGCAGTCCTGAAGCTGGGCTACAAACAAGGTCAGGCTGATCATACTCTATTTGTCAAGAAGTCTCATACCGGGAAATTGGCCATATTGATAGTCTATGTCGATGATATTATTCTATCTGGAAATGATATGGGGGAGTTACAGAATTTGAAGAAGTATTTGTCAGAAGAGTTTGAAGTTAAAGACCTTGGAAATTTGAAATATTTCCTTGGTATGGAAGTGGCTAGATCAAGGAAGGGAATCGTAGTCTCTCAAAGAAAATACATACTCGATCTTCTTAAGGAGACCGGTATGCTTGGATGCAAACCAATTGATACTCCTATGGATAGTCAGAAGAAATTTGGTATCGAGAAAGAAAGTACACCGGTAGACAGGGGGAGATATCAGCGGCTTGTCGGGCGCTTGATTTATCTCTCACACACTCGGCCAGATATTGGCTTTGCAGTGAGTGCTGTAAGTCAATTCATGCACAGCCCCACTGAGGAACACATGGAAGCAGTCTACAGGATTCTTAGATATTTAAAAATGACACCAGGGAAAGGCCTATTCTTCAGAAAGACAGAGAACCGTGACACTAAAGTATACTCAGATGCGGATTGGGCAGGAAACATCATTAACAGGCGGTCCACTTCCGGATATTGTTCTTTTGTCTGGGGAAATCTTGTTACCTGGAGGAGTAAGAAGCAATCAGTTGTAGCCAGAAGTAGTGCAGAAGCTGAGTACAGAGCTCTTGCACAGGGAATCTATGAAGGGATTTGGATAAAAAGGGTTCTTAGTGAACTGGGACAAACGAGTTCATCTCCAATTCTGATGATGTGTGATAATCAGGCCGCTATAAGCATAGCAAAGAACCCCGTGCATCATGACAGGACCAAGCATGTTGAGATTGACAGACACTTTATCACAGAGAAGGTGACTAGTGAGACGGTCAAATTAAACTATGTTCCTACCAAGCACCAAACCGCAGACATCCTCACCAAAGCTTTACCTAGGCCTAACTTCGAAGACTTAACTTGCAAGCTGGGATTATATGATATATATTCTCCAGCTTGAGGGGGAGTGTTGAAATAATGCCAAAGTTAGGACTTTAATTTAGGAATAAAAAAGGAGAGATCATTTAGGATATTTCCTTATGATTTAGTTTCCTAATTTTAGAAGAGAATTAAGCTAGATTGATTTTTTCTTATTCAGTTATTTGTGTATATATATGTGTATGGTGTGTACCGATTAACATCAATAAAGGAGTTCAGAAATTCTTCAACAATGAAAAGAACAAACAGAATTTGGAGCATAGCATGCATTGGAAAAGTGAGAAAAAATGAATCAGGTTTCCTTTTGAAAGTGAATACAAATGGCTGCTCTCCATACAACTCGTAAGTCTCTTTTCGTCAAACTTATTGTTTGTTTCCCTCAAGATCAGTTGCTCGGATAAAAATACAGGTAATGACAACATACTGCATTTTCTCTTTTTCCAAAGGTATACACATATTTTCCATATAATCTAATAGAACATACATGATATAATTCCTCATTCAAAAAGAAAAAAAATTCAAAATCAAAATGTCAACCGATTTTTGGGGGCATATCAGTCCGTTTGAGCGGCCAGTCATTGCCAACCAGAAGCACTCTTCAGAAGCCATCAGCAAAAACATGTAGAGTGCAGGCTTAACATTAAGAAAAAAAAAATACCCATAGCAAGTGAAAGAGAGAGATGGAATATATACCACTGACCTTCAAATTGACTTCTGAGCTCTGCATTTTGAGATTTTTGCAAAGCAAGTTTCATTGTTAATTCATGCATCTGCCAGCAAAACATTGTTGAACAAACAACAATCAATCAAACATCATGCCATAAAATGAAATTTAAATAAAGAAAAAACATAAGTTCCAAAATCATAAGTATAATAATATTTATTTTATGTATAGTTTTCATTTCATGCACAGTGCAAGTATGTTATACATGTCAAAATTCAGTAATGTTCAAAAAAATAGAACCAAAGAAAAAAGAGTTAAAAAGATTGCCCTCTTCTTTCTTCTGTCTCTTTGAAGCTCCATAAGCAGAAATAAACAAAATATAAGATCATAGAGCATAAACCCTTTTTTAGGAAATGTAATACATGGTATTAAATGCATAGGTAACAACAAATTCATCTAATGTACTAGCAGCACCTTTCCCTCAGAAGCTATATTTCCAATTTCCTCATTTTCCTCCTGCAGGGTTCGGCATTTTGCCATTAGCATCTTCCCCATCTTGCTTTGTGGAGTAAAATTGACAGCAGCAACATTATCCTGCAACTCCTTCACTTTTTTTTCCTTCTCCTCAACCAAATTCTGGCATGGCATGAGAACATTGTGAACAGGCTATTCAAAAACAAATTCATCACCACTACCTAATCTCAAATACAGCATGCAACAATATAAATTATCAACCTTCAAATCTAGAATCTGAAAACCCCTGTGCGCTGGAAAGTTCAAAATGAAAAAACAAGCACAATAGAAATCATTTATTTTGAAACTACATTAGCAAAAATATCCAGTCAGAAAGATGAAGATGTGACTTATAACCAAAGTAACACACAAGCCAAAAAGGATAGACCAAAAACACTTGACAAGATGAAAATGACACTCTTGAATAATGTTGAAGATCGTCAAGTGAAAATTGAAAGTAATTCCTTGAGCTACTTTAAAAAATAAAAATAAATCAAATATATTAAAGCGCCAAGAAAAAGGTGCAACCCAAGTATAAAAATGTTGTATAAAAAAAGCCCAGAGATACCAAAAAAAAAGTAAATAAATAAAATAAACAAAAAGCAAAACAGAGAGAGGAGAAAAGGAACCAGAAGTACCCCAAAACTTCACATACAGCTCAGCACATCAACAAAGTCAAACCCAGCCTAAAAATGACTATTCACACACAAAAAAAAAAAAAACTATATAAAATGCTCTGGCCTATGGAATAGGGAGTCTTTATTTTCTTCCTTTCGTTTTTTCAAAAAAAAAAAAGATTATGATCCTTCTTCTAAAGTGGCACTCCCACAATTTCAGAACACTGAATTCCAGGGCTGTGAAAGCTCAATTTGTTATTATGTGGAAGTTTGCTAATAAAAGAAATGCAGAAATTGCATAAACAGTTTTCCTAAGGGCTTTTCGCTATGCACTTCTTGCACCAGTTTCATAATCACCTTTCCCCATGCACCTTTTATACCATTTCCATGAAAATTGACCCCCTGGTCAATTCTTTTTTGTTCCATGCTTTCCCTCAATTGTTTCCACTTTCGCTTCTTGCTTCGTTTTCCACTCTTCATACTCACGATGGCAACAATAGATAACATAGGAAATGGAAAGCCTAAATATGAAAAGCTTTATTTCATTCCAGGTGACAAAAAATGTTCTGCAGAAAGTTCCCTTGTATACCTCCTATGTATTTTGGTGTGTTAATTGATAGGTGCTGTTAATATATTTTTGTGCTTGCATAGCAAAAAAAAGGAAAGTTGGAAAGTGACCATAAAGTTTGAGAAAAACCTTTCATTTTTTATTTTTTATTTTTTATTTTTTGAAAACTCCATGCTTATCCCATTGTGTAATCAAAATCAATGTACAACTTCCTAGAATACAATGACAACTTTCAAACCAGAATTAGCTAAGAAAAAAATTATTACATTATTTTTCAGAGTTTTATTTCTTGCACTTCCAAAAGTTTAACTCCATTTCCATAATGGATCAACCAAAGGTCAAAAGTTGAACACTTTACAAGCTGGTTAACCATAGAAGTATATTGCCACATCATAATGAACCTAAAAACTTGGGATGTTCAGCCTGGATGGTACATATCCATATCCAACCAAAGCATGCAAAAAATTCATATTAAGTTTCTAAGGGATGAACTCTTAGATCCAGCCCGATTAAAAGAAGAAAACATATACATATAAAGCATCAATTGCAAAATAATTTAGGCTTCCATCATAAGTTTCGGGCATGCACCTTTAAACGTGTGAACTCTTCATGAATTGCTGGATCTAGTAATAACCTCCTTGCCTGTTGGATTTATCACAATAGCAAACTACATCAGTAGCAAAATAATAGGACCAATCAATGCAGCATGTATTAATCATAAGCAGGGCAAGTAACAAAACTTTTAGGGTGGACCTGAGAATTTTCAGATAAATAGGGGCTAATAATTCTAGAATTACTGTATACCACAACACAGACAACAAAACAAAACCAAACCAAAAGCCCAAAAAAAATGATGAGCTTATTTGAAGGGTGGATAATGAGAGAAGTAAATAACCAAACCCAGCACTGTTCTTGTTGTCCAAGGCTGCAAAAAGCATGGAAAGCCCCCTTCATGGCTTAATAGAAATTGATTGTAAATGCAGAGAACTAAAGCATACCGCAAAATCTTGTACATTAATAAGATAGGGGTTTGAGGGATGAAGGCAATTCTCAGGTTAGCAAAACTATTCACCATTCTATGTACTTTCAATCAGTAATCTAGAAAATGGGAAGTGATATATCACTATTATGAAGAGAAAAGGCAAGAGGGTGTCACCCTAGTGCAATCCCCTTGAGCTATCAAAAAGCTTCTTCCCTCATTGAGAAGTGAGAAGGCACCCTCGTCCTTCTGTTGTATCCATTCTTGTTTTCTTTCTAAAAAATTGATGGATTTCAGGCGAAAAGAAAATAGAATAATGCATCAGGTACAACATCATGTGTGTGTGTGTGTGCATAGACATCAAGTGCAACATCATGTGTGTTTGTGTGCATAGGCATCAGGTACAACATTATGTACCAGTTCAATAAATTGATTTAAATTCCATAATGGTTTGCATCAATGAAGTAAGAATGTCTCAAATTGGATTAATGGATATCAAGAGCTTCTGGCCCAAGCATAAAGGTTTTGTCATATACCTCTCCTAGCAGTTCTTCAGGTAATTTGAAAAATAAATAAAATAAAATAAAAAATAAAGCAATATTTGAACAAAAAAATCAGATTTTTGAGAATAATGAGAAGTTTTATCATGTACTTGTTTTAGCAGGTTTTTGTTATTCCGATGTTGACATGGTGAAATTGTATAATAGTTGGATTTCAAATAGTGACTCAGAAAAATTTGAAGATAGTCAACATAGCAAGAAATTAGGTCCAATCAAAAAATTGTTTTTGTTCAAGGAAAAGTCCCATTAACAAAGGTATAAGTATGCATGTGTGTATTTATGCACATAAATACATGTCATGTGTAGTGGCATGGGCCGTTTGAGGACAAGAAGGCGTAGGAAGGTGTGGAAAGCGGGACCATTATGTTTGTTTTGGATGGTGTGGAAGGCAAGAAATAGAATTGCCTTTGAGGGGGAAGAGCTCTCTATCCAAAGGCTAAAAAGTTCTTTTGTTTCTTGTCTTTGGTTGGAAGCAAAGGGGTGCTTGGATGATGCTCCTCTAACTCTTTTCAGCTTGCTAGATTGGTCGGGTCATTGGTGAGGGCAGGCTGGTTGTATTCCTTTTATTTTGTAACTTGGTTTTATTGTGGTGGAGGCTGGTGGTAGCTGTATACTTTTTGTATACCTTGGGCTGCTTTTTTGGCAGCCCTTTCTAATATATTTTCCCATTTATCTATCAAAAAAAAATATATGTCATGTGTGTGGCAGCAAGCAAGTGTAAATGGCATATATATGGCTAAGAAAAGGGAATTTAAATTAGAATCCTAATCTGTAGAAAAATCTAAGACCAAGACCCTAGAGATATCATACATAAACAATGCGAGAACAGGAAACAGGAAAATAATATTATCCATAGTCTCTGAACTTTCACCTCTACAAAAACTTAATGCCCCCATAAGGAACAAAATTAAAATTTTATAATACCTGCATTGATGGTGGCTTCAGTTGTGCTTTCAAATCCCGGACTGCAGACTGGGAATTTAAAAATGAATTTGGTATCAGACAGAGGTGACATTACACAGTTACATTCAAGAATCCAATGTCCTTAACTGAAGAAGCAAAGAATACAAATCTTTACAAAACAATATGATCAAAGGATAACCAGATGACAGAGAGAAAAAAAGAGGAGACGGTACAATATAAGTTACTATTCAGGCATCAATTTTGAAAACCATTGAAGAAATTCTGCTTATTCTCATTCTTGTATTTCAATAGCTAACCCAGAATCAGATTGTTTCAACTTCACAATGATTTGTACTCACTGAGAGCAAGGTCAAGCGATTTCAATACAAACACCTACTAGAATTTTTGGTCAGAGATTCAATGCAGGATTAGTGTGTTTGGTACTTCATTTCCGTTATGTATTCTAGGATTCTTCTAGGACTTTGATGTTCTGATGTCGTGGTATTTCTTGAGTTTATTTGGTTGTAACCTTTTCTCTTTTCTGTTCAGTCTGCAATTTTTGAAAGATAGCCCATCCTTGTATTTTCCAATTCAATTTAATAAATATCCTGTTTCAATCAAAAACATTTAAAAAAAAAAATGGCTCCTCTCCAAATAAATTTTTCTCCTGTTAAAAGAATTAAGGTATATACATTTCTTTTAGATAATTCTATCAAAGATTGTAACATGAAATTACACCTTGTGCACATAACATAGAATAAGGATCAAACAGAAAAAATTAAAAATGATAACCTTCAATTCTGCAATCTCCTGCTCCCGTTTAGCAAATGTTACAATGAAAGCAGCTTCCTTTTTCTTTGCTTTTTCTAGCTGATTATAAGAAAAAAACATGGATTAAATCCTGCATGAAGCATGATGACTTCTTATGCAACTAAAAAAGACAAAATAAAATTTGACAGGAAACCTGTTCTCTCAATGACTCTTCAGAGGATTTCAGAGTCTGAAGATAGTTGACCACTAGTTTAGGTTCTACAAAGAGAAAAGAGGATAACTTTTTTAAGAAAGCAAATGAAACGCACGCCATATGATCATAAACAGCTTTAGTTCTAACAGCATGACAATTCTATGCCAAAATACATGATAAAATATATTATGAAAGAAACTGAAGCACTTGACGAAAAGCCTAACCAAGAGATGTGCCTGCTGGTATGAAGGAATCATTCTGAAATGAAGAATGCCACTTTTGAATCTCTGACCTTGCAGCTTCAAGCTCCGTCTGAAATCAGTGCAATCGTAATTCAGTCATCCATAAAATATTTTGAAGAAATGAGGAAGAGCAGAATAATAGTAAAAGGATAAGCCACAAAGCAAAGCTTCAACCCATTGGGTCAAGGTTTTTTAACCTTAAAATTGGGAATGGTAGCATTCATGTAATCACAGTAATTCCCAAAAAACAATACTAGCGTATACTCGGACAAGGATGACTACTTGAAACATCTCAAAAACACAAGCATTCTTGGGCTAAAAGGAACCTTAATTTGTTTCCAATAAATAACAGAAGATGAAATATTTAAATCAAAAGGTAGCAGAAGTGCATAAAAGAAACAAAATAGGATCAAAACAAAAAAGCAGTCATGATAATTACAACTTAAGGAACTTCCTAGCAAGGTCTAATAATTGCTCGATATGCATTCTCTGCAAGGCAAAGAGCCCTTGAGGCTGTGACTCAAGTGGGGTATGAAATTGGGATGGACATGTGAAAGGGTTTAAGGTTTGACTCCAAGTAGGAACCCAAAAGAGAGAAAAAGAAAAGGCAGGGATCTCGAATAGAGAACATCCTCGACCAGGATTTTGAAGTCGCTCAAATGTCAGGAGAACTGGGAAATTGAGGCAAGGGAATGAGAAAAGTAGGGATGGAAAAATATAAGATGGTTAGTTCTGAGTCCGATAACAGTCTGGTATAAGCAGTGCATGCCTGACCTGGAACATCTTGGAGCATGATTTTGGACAGGAGATGGTAAAAAATCAACATGGATTTGATTGAATTTTCTTTTCCATTTTCATTTTTGTTTTCTTTAACCTTTTTCTCCATTTCTCGGCTGACATTGCAAGCCAGATTCTTAGATTTATCAGTTTTATACCAGGAAAAAGAGAAAATCGAAATGGCCAACACCAAACAAGATTGGAAAACCACTCCAAAATTGCTAAGAGAAATACAAAGAAAACTAAAAAGTTCTGAACATTATATGTGTTATTAGACTACAAAATAAAATATAATAAAAAGGCAAACCCCAACCCCACCCAGTTTTTGTTCTGTTCTCTTTCGGCATTAATGAAAAGTGAAGAAAGTCATAATGGAAAAGAAATAAAAAGAAACACCTTGATATTCAAGCTGGTTCCCCATAGACTTCATTGAGTGGTTGTGCCATAAGTAATTAGAATGAGGCTATGGCGGTTGGTTGTTTCCTTTTTCTTTTTAGATGTATACTTCTCATATCCTAAGTGTCTGTCCCTTTTTTATTGGTGCTTTTAATATATTCTCATTTCCCTATCAAAAAAAAAACAAAAAAAACAAACACTTTGATATGGATAATAACCCAGTCAAAAATGAGAAAATAAGTGAGAAATGGGTTGAAATCCCAATGAAAACTTCCTTTTCCTTTCATTCCATCTAGAAGCACAGAAACTCAGTTGATCTAAGATTTTTGTTTTCTTGTGCCACAAACTTTTTTATTACATTACCATGAATCGTAAACAGATTACCACCCTGGAACTGACCTATGTGTAATTGTCTGGAAACAAACTTTGGACAATGATTTTCTGTTTAAAACTGGCTTTTCTGAATTTGACAAGCTTGGGGAATGAAACGAACAGAAAAAATAAAGCCACTCCTAAAAGATGTGGTCTTTAATTAAAGAACATGGCACTACATATGGCTAAATAGTGGCCAAGGATTTATGTTCAATTTAAGGCTGTGTTGGTGTTCTTCTTCCTTATTGGCTGAAGTCTAATCCAAAGTCAAAGATTATCACACAGCTTCATTACATGGATTCTTTTTCATTGCTATGCTCAACATAGGGCCACATCCATCATTATAGTAAAGACCATTACATCTTTTTTCACAGCATTCGCCCATCTTTCTGTTGGCGTTCTCACATATATAAGCTCCACATCCATCATTCGATCAACAATTTTCCATTATATGGGCACAATTTTATGCCCTAAATTTGTATGAGAAAGTTGTGCACAAGTCTGTTACATCTCTCACCACCACATGAAGGGCATGGAGTGGCAAGCTTCCATAGTGCAAATGTTTAACACCACTGAATAGAAAAAGATAGATTTAATATGAATAGCATAAGCAGGCAACTCAGTTTACCACATTCTTTTTTTTTTTTTTTTTTGATAACTGGGAAACTTTCCGTGATAGAACCCTTCAAACTCTCCATAGGAAAACCCAAGCCTCGAGGTGTTGACTATACCCGCCACAATAAGCACCGAGTAATCCAAGGCATTCAAACAACAACCAGAATCGAACCTAGGACCATGTGCCTCTACCATACATCCTAGCACTCGTCCTAACCAACTCCACACCCTGACAAGCTCAATTTACCATATTCATAAATTTAACTGCAACTTATAAAACTAATCAATTATAAGGTAAAACCTAAACTATCATAGGAACGCCTACCTCTTCCAAAATGTGAAAAGATCTGACCATCCACAAAGAAGAAGTTTACACTACATATTAGGATACTATTATCTTCCAAAATGTGAGAAATGCTTGAAAACACAATATCAAAATTTGGAAGTGCAAGCATATCCAAATTTGAACTGCAAGCACAACTAAGCTTTATTTTTCAAGGAAACTGAAAACTCATAAAGGATGTTGGTGGTTACAAAACACTTTTCAATATATTGGAAAAAAATTTATTTGCCTTGTTTTTGGGTCCTTCCTTTTTCACCTTTTAGGAGCACCATGCATGTGCTAGTGCTCACACCCTCTTAAAAACTCAAGATTTGCAAGAGAGAGAGGACTGAGAGTTAGATGCCATGCGAGTATTTTTTAAATCTATAAAGAGAATGCAGTCCATATGAGAATGAAGGATGGAATGAAATGGAACACTAGAATAGAAGCAGAATTCTTTTTTTATATATATAGGTAAGAGAATATTATATTAAATAAAAAGTATACACAATGCATACAAAACAACAAAAACCAGAAGAGGCGAATACACAAAAATAAGCAACCACATCCTACAAGGAACCTAACCAATCCACAAAATCTAACGGTGACATAACACCATCCCCAATGGACAATCTAACCCAATCCCAAAATAGATACAAAAAAGAACTTTTAATTGTTTGGTCTAAACTTTCACAATTCTCAAAAGTTCTCCTATTTCTTTCCCTCCAGATGGACCAAAAAAGGCATAAAGAAGCAATATTCCAAACTTTTCTCCTTTTTTTGGCAACTAAGGAACCATCCCAACTCAAGAGCACCCCTCTCACAAAAAAAGTGCATCACCCACTGTACATCAAATAGAAGCAGAATTCTTGGTGAAACCTTGAGAGGGAGCAAAATTCACCACTAAAGAGTTCCAAATGTTGGTCACACCATCAAGGGTGACTTTGTTTGTGTGGATGATGGTGTGAAAGAGAATTCTGACCTTGAACCATCTCAAGACAACAGGGTCACGTATAGTTAGAGGAATTGTCATGGTAGGAGGGATGCGGAATTGGTTAATCATCTGGTGATCCACCACCTAGTTGTTCGGAGGTTCTGATCTATGGTTTTCTATTTGTTTCAGATGTATTTTTTTTTTTAATCTTCAGAAAAGGCATTTCACAGTTAGCATGGTCATTCTATCAAGAAAAGTAGGTGGTCATCCTATAAGGAAAGTAGTAGAAAGGTTTAAAGGACGACACATTGTGTACGTTGGTGCATCTAGAGAGAGAATAATAGGAAAACCTTTGAGGGATTGAGTCTGCTGCTCCAAAGCTCAAGAAGTATGGTTATACTAACTGCAATCTATCTTCCGTTGAGGGTGTATTAGTAGGCAACAGACATCTCGTCGGGGATTTGGTCAATAGTTTTGGGTTTTTCCCCTCTGTTAACTGGTGTAATCTTGCATCTTCTTTTTTCTTCCCGTATTTCATCTCTTTTGGCTCTCTTCAAGGTACACTCCTTATATACATGGGTTCCCCACCCAGCTGCGCTGCTCCCGCTTTTTAATTTAGTTTCTTTTCTTACCAAGAGAGAGGAAAAAAAAAAAAGAAAAAGGAAACTGAGGTTGCTCTATTACTGTATTATTAAACAAAATTGAAAATACCTTTGAGGCCTGCTAAAGTAGCAAGCAAACAAAAAATAATAATTAAAAGTAATAAAATATAAGAACACAAAAGTGAAAATAACAATTAACATTTCCATGCAAAATATACAATATTCATTATTAAAAAGAAAAAAAAACGAAAAAAAAGATGACAAATGTGCAAAATAGGAAATATAAATCAGGAAGCTGATACATACTTGGCATGTTGCTAGAGTATCCTTACAGTTTTGAAGACTGCAAAAGAGAAATCACAAAATGGGGGAAAAAATTTATCAAACAGGGGGAAATTAGAAATCGAAGAAAAATTCGATTCAATTGAACCAACTTGATTACAGTCAAACTCAACTCAACAACCTCTGAACCCCTACTACTTGGGATCAGCTACAAGAATCCTTTTTATCCATCCAACTCTATTTAAAGCCAAGTCTTCAGTTAGATATTTGCAATTATATGGTTGTCCACTACCTCTAATTGCAGTTTTAATTAACATTAGCATACTAAGAATTTTAATCGATAAAAATAAAAATCTCCTCCATCTAATAATACCTCTCACGGAGAGACAAAATCATTCCTGTCGCAACTCCAGGAGCAGTTTCTTCAAGTTTGAAGCTTCCCTGCATTATAAACAAGAGAAATGATGTTCGTAAGATTCACAAATTTTTGCAACTCATTAATACACATGAGAAATATATATACACATATTTGAGGTTCATATGGATTATATACTAGCAAATAACTATGAGTGATTAAAGATGGCAAATAAGAACTTGAATGTCATAAAAAAAAACATAAACTAATAAGTAGACCTAAATATAAAAAAGATTAAAACCTGAAGCCAGTTATACATCATGCATCAATTATTCATTTTTGTCACAGATAAAATAGTCTCCTTAAATATATAACAGAGCAAAGAACAAGAAGTACTCTGTCTGAAGAAACAGAAGATACCAGGAGGCATCAACAAATTAACAAAAGTGGACAACACAGCAGAAGCCCCAAAAACTCAACAAAAACCAAAAAAGGACCTGCAGATGGCATCAACACCAAATCAAGATGCATAGTTGCTATGAATGATAGAAGTGCTCCCTAAATTCCTCGAAAGTATTCATCCAAGGAATTGGCTTCCCAAATTACTCTTAACAAATCCATTCACACAAAAAGCATTAGTCATTCTGAAGTTTGTGTAGCACAATATTCCTTTTTTCTATAGGTAAATAATTTTTTCTTTTTTTTCTTTTTCTTTTTTCCTTTTTTGCTCCCACTAGGACTCGAACCTGGTACCTGCCATAATCCCACTCAACTCCTTACTACTTGAGCCAAGCCTCGAGGGCTTTTCTTGCACAACATTCAGTTTCAGCAAATTGCATTTGTCCATCTGACATAATTAAAAAGTCAACTTCCACATTGTTACCCAACAGGTCAATTCCTAGCTGCCCTTACCCAAACAAGAATTCAAATTTTAGAGAAGTTGAAGCTGATGAAATGCTACCATGGTTTTCAGAAAATCCCACTAATCCTAATTTCACCAAGATTGCCTAAGCAAGTAAAGAAAGCCCATTGAAGACAATTCTCAAATTTCACTGCAGAGGACTCCTAGAGCAAAACAAAAAACAGAACACCATGTAAAGGTCAAACAGCAAATAGATATCAAGTCTAGTCAACTCCTCCCGACGTGCTGCAAATACTACTTTTTAAATCAAATCTCCTCCCAAACAGATGCAATTCATTCATACTTGCCTTGAGAAATTTACAATTCATCTCACAAAAATGAACAAACATGGCAATGAAAAAAAATATATATATTGTCAAACATGAAAATGAAAATTGCAGGCACCCAGAGCAGTTTGTTACTCACTCAAAAACCAGGAAAAGATCTAACAGAGAGGAGATATATCAGAGAATGGTCCAGCCCCAACAAATACAAACAACTGATGGAGAAACAAAAAAATAAAAAAGATGAATAGATATATAGACCAAGAACTCATGCATGATGCGTATTTTTTTTTTTTGATAAGTAACCACAATTCATTAAAGAGGCTAAAAACCCCAACGTATACAGGACGTATACCAGGCAGCAAAGGCCAAAAACAAGCAAAAACCAAAAAACAAACCACCCCTCAACTGGAGGCAATCCACTCCAGGAAATCTAAAAGGGAGAGCGGCTTCTCTTCCATATACAATTTAGCCCAACCCCAGATATAACAAACAAAAGAATATTTGAACCTCTGAATTGCTAAGACCCCCCCCCCTAAAGGCTAATCTATTCCTTTCCTTCCAAACCATCCAAAAAATGAATGATGCGTATTTGGGATCAAAAAATTGTGGCTTCCTCAAGGGAAGCATATTGACCATAACAAAAGTCCAAACTTAAGAGAAATTTGACTTCCAAGTCATTTCTTACAAAAAAAAGAAGGAAAAAAGAAAATTATTCACAAAGACAGCCAAATAAGAATTAGAAGTAAGATTCTTTGAGAAAGCAATGCTCAAATCAAGACTCTAACAACTGGAATAGTGGAAAGGCATGAATAAGTCTACTCTTTGAGAAACTTAAAAATGAGAAGAGTTGACTATCACAAGTTCAGGGTCTCTGAAGAAAGTGAATTCCAAAGGAAGTAGGGTAGGATAGGTCATTCAAACCAATTATATGCATGCATCTAGACCTCAACCAATCTGGCACACACTCTTAATCAGTGTGCCAAATAGAAGTTTGTTCTCGTGGAAACATCCACATCCAAATTCCCAAAGAGCTTTGTTTTCCAAATCAAAACCCACCAATCTATTTCTAAAGGGGGGAGAGGCTAACGTTGATTAGAAGCACGTTGTTCAACCTACCAAACTATTAGATGTCCTTGTTTTTAATCCCTAGAAAAGTCAAATTGAGGTTAGCAAAGATTCAAAGGCATTTTCCTTGGGGGGGTGAACCTTTGGAGAAAAAGCCTCATATGTACAGTTGTTTGCTTGGATAGGAGGAAGCAGGTATTAGGCATTATAGAGGGGAAGTACAGAAAGGAGGAGCGGATTGACACTCTAGCAAAGTGAGATGGTTTCAATGTTGCAGTATGAAAAGCTGTAAGGGGTGGGATCTTTCCTTAAGTAGAGCCTTCGTTAAAGCAAGTAATGGTAAGAGGGTTAAGTTTTGGAAGGACAAATGTTGTGGCAAGGAGCCCTTGTGTATTTCCTTACCGTCCTTGTATGCGATGGCCTCGTCTAAGGAGGCTTGGGTCACAGATCTAGGAAGATTCAAGAGTGAGGGGTCATTGGAATCCATGCTTTTCTAGGCACTTTAACGATTGGGAGTTGGATTTTGGTAAGACTTTTTTTTTTAGATCGCTAGTGAAGTTGGTTAGGAGAGGAGAACAATGGGGTCGTCTGGGAGGATTCTACGAAGGACATGTTTTGAATTTAATCTTTCTATTCAGTCTTGGAACTCAAGAGGTCAATCCCCTTTCCAATGGACATCATTTGGAATCCAGAGAGCCTGTCCAAAGTGAACTTTTTTTGCTTGGAAAGCCAATTGGAGAAAAGTTTGGACCTCATATCAATTCCAAAACAAAGGGTGGTCACTAGTGAATAGGTTTTTTCTTTGTAAACTTGAGAGGGAATCTATTAAGTATATTCTATCTCACCATATCAACGCAATGATTCTATGGCATTTGTTGTTCTCCTCATACAATGTAGTTTGGGTGATCCTCTCTTCGGTGAAAGAAACTCTATTAAGTTGGCACAACCCCTTTGTAGGGAGAAAAAGAAAGAAGGTATAGAGAGTTGCTCTTCTCCACATTATTTTGGACAATTTGGTGAGAATGAAATTGAAGAGTATTTGAAAACGAAAAAAAGACTAACCAAAAGTTAAAACATTTGATCCTTTGCAATCTTTCAATTAGGGTTAGCATGTACATAAGAGCAAGCTTGACGTCTTTCATTAATTTAATAGATTGGGTGGGGTCTTCTTAAGAGTGAGAATGGTTTTTTTGTGGCATCTCTTTTGAGGCCTTTCTTTTAGGTGGCTCTTATATACATCCTATGTACTTCGGTGTACTTTTTTAGTTATTATATTATACATACCTTTCTTTGCCTCTAAAATAAAAAATAAATAAAAATAAATAAATTTAGAACTCATAGTCCCGTGAATGAGCAGATGGGAACACAACCACCACTTAGTTTTCCTTCTCCAACAAAGCTATTTGTTCCTTTTATCCCACTGAAAATTTAAAACTCATAGCCCATGAATGAGCAGATGGGAACACAACCTCAACTTAGTTTTCCTTCTCCAACAAAGCTATTTGTTCATTTTATCCCACTGAACATTATCATAAGGCCCTACAGATAGAAAGAATTAACATAGGAATGTGTAATTAGGTTGAGTGAATGAGCATTCACAAATTGAAGAATGCTCTTTTTCCCATCCTATCAAATGCTTAAAAATCTTCTCCACCGTCAGATCCCAAAGTTGCACTACCCAACTACTGGGATCCGAAATTCCTGAAAGGCCAATTTCAGAGTTACTAAATGCATACACCCAAAAAAAGAAACTAGTGGTGACACTTAATTTATTATCTCCTGGTTGATCCTGGAAACAGAGTCCTCACTTGTGTCAGAATCTAAGACAACAAACTTCCATTACCAATTCCGGTGGTACCTCATCAGAATAGGTTATGTTCCTTTCAATGAAGAAGCCACTTTTGAGAAAACAAAAAAAAAATGCCTACACATTATCATTTGCCTTGTCAAAAACAAATTCCTACTACATTACATTGCTTCAATTTTTCATTCAGAATTTCAATTTCTTTTCCTTTGCCAAATTTTCTCAGGAGCCACACAAACTGTTAGGGCTGACGATCGCAATTTACCAAAACTACCCACATAACGTTTCCACGCGCCAACTTTTTAACATAAAAACCAGAAATTAAATTATACAAAACGATACCTTCTTGTTGCTAAAAATATCGTCTTCGTCATCCTCAAGATCTCCAAAGCCTCTCTTATTCCCTAACATTCCCCCAACACAAAACACACAAAAACAAAAATTAAAACATAAGAGCAACCACATCCTACAAAAAAAATAGGTCTTTGGTTGCCAAAAATAAAAATAAAAACCTGAACGCCTGCCATTGTGGCCTCCAGAGAAATCGCCTCCGAAATCATCATCCTGTGTTTCGCAAAAGCAAAATCGTGAGAAACCCTAGTTATAAGAAAGAGAGAGGTAAGAGATGGGGGAGATGGGCTTACATCATCGATGTGGGGGAGAGAAGCCATGGACATTTGAAAACCCTAGAATTCGATTTTCCTGTTTTTTTCTTTTATTTTTAGATTTCTGACTATTTTTGAAGTTGCAGTTTGCAGAAGCTAAACATGGCTGCGGCGCAGGCGCCAGAGGAGGCTTGAATCGAGTGTGCGCGGTTCCGGGTGCCGGTTTAAGTTGTAGTTTCTCTGATCTCACGTTGGTTTATTTTAAATGACGAAACTGCCATTACTTTATATGACGTGGCGTGATGTGGTTTGCTGTAGCGGACAAGGACCGTGTTAGGCTGAAAAGGCATGCGGCTTGTTTTGCGCAAAAGCTACACAACAAGTACAATCACATGGCTATTCGTGTGTTTTAATAAAAAAATTAAATTCTAATTATAACTAATAGCATAAATTTTTTTAAAGAAAACGAACTAGAAAAAAAATAATAATAATAATAATAATAGTAGGAAGGTGTGGCTAGATATCGATCAACTATGTTTCTCATGTATTTTGGTTTTATTACTTTATATCAAGTATATGTTTAATAAACCAACTTACTTACTTAATAACCTAATTTAAGTTATTAAGTTAATTAAGTATGTTTAACAAAATAATTTAATATATGATTTAAAGTCAAAAACAAATTTAAGTAATAATAAAATAAATTAACTTATTTTGGATTTTACATCTTTATTTTACATTTTTTATCCTCATTTGTTTTAATTACTTCTACAATCTCTTCTGTTTTACTCCACGACTCCCATTATTACTTGACCTCTTTTACCTTAAGTATAATTTATAAGGATAAATATATTAATTTGATTATTTAAAATAAATTTGAAGTTAATTTTGTCAAACAACTTTAATATTTCAAGTAATGGTTAAGTAATAAATTTTAACTCAATAATTAAGTCAATTTAAGTCATTAAATAATAAGTATTATGTTTTATTAAACACCTTGTAAGTTTAATTTCATTATTTAGTATATAGTTCAATTTCTTATTACTTTTTACAGATCTTAATTTCAGTACTTTTTTCATATTCTTATATGTTTTTTTATCATCTTTTATATTTTATTCTCATTACTTTGTACTCAACCATTTTGTTTTATATTTTCATTCAATAATTTAAATTTTATAATACACTTTTTATGAAATTTGATGAAAAGTTAACTAGGTAACTTTTTAGTACCTAAAACCTTTTCTAATAGTATAGTAACAATAATAATTTTTTTGTTGTAATCAAATTACAATTTGATCTCATGAAAGCTTCGATGATGACATGCCTTTAGGAATCTCTAGTACTTTCAACTTCATGATTGTATTCTAGGTTGAGCACAACATCCTTATGCATCCATTTCACTTGTTAGGTGTAGTTGGTGTATTTGATGAGTCTTTATTCAATGTTATGCATGGTTTCTTGGTAACCTTTAGTTTGATTAAGGAAACCACAAAAAATGAATTTGCTAATAAAGGTTACAAATTCGATCAAGATGAAGAAACTTATAATATCGTAGTTGCTCATGGTCATTTTAAACGATTGATTTTTCAATATGGTAGTTTGGATATTTCTCGTTCTTTACATTTCTTCATAGTTGCTTGGCATGTAGTAGGTCTTTTGCTATTAATTTTGTTCTTAGTGAGATTTTTTTCTTATAATCGTTCTTTGTTTAAGATGTTATGGAAAGATGTTATTGGCAATGTTGGTTGCTTGGTGCTTTCAATGGGTTCATCAAATCTTCCTCTAATGTTTTAGGTTTGTTCATGATGATTATGGCCCTTAAAAACAAGACATGATGTAACCAAGTTAAACTTATTTTTCCCCTTGTTATTCCTTTTATGCATTAACATTGATTTGATCATTCAACTCATATCACTTGCATTGTTCATGATTTGGGTGCATTAATTGCACAATGTATACAAAGTCATATAGGTTATTTGCAAGATGATAAGTTGTTCACAGCCAGTTCTTAGATTTAGGTAATTCAGTAGGAACTATAGTACACTACCTTCTAATTGGGGGGATGACTTGTCTAACTGTTGGAATGGGGTTCTTGTTATGATTGATCCCTTAAAAGTAAAACATGATGTAACAAAGTCGAATTTGGTTATCTTCTTACTATCCCTTTTATGCATTGACATTGATTTGAACATTCAACACATATCTCTTATATTGTACATGACTTAGGTGCATTAAGAGTTATACAGAGGATATAATTCATGAGTTCTTTGTAAGTGCACTGCTTCCTAGTTGAAGGTATGACTTGTCTTGACCATTTAAATGAATCTTCCACAATAAGTGCACTAGTGTATGTGATGCACATTGGATAAAACCTATGGTAAATCATTACACGAGACTTAAATCATTACACGAGACTATCAATTGTCATAATTTACTGAACTATCATACTAGATGGACTTTTAACGTCGAGATGATATTGAGTATGTGTTGAAATCAATAAGAGGCGTTGACCTATAAGTGACATCCTATAGTGTCTATATCCCCATGGATTGAGTTATTGTCGCTGGAGGTTGATGACGACAAATATTCTTAATAGAGGTACTATGATATATCATGGGTTTGAAACAATATGTACCATTGGGTGATCTAAGGGACATGTGATCATGAAATCTATGGTTGTAGAAATTCTTTTAGTGGAATTTAACATATATTTTTTAAAGTTAGAGTATGCTAGATAAATACATAATAAGTAAGATATGTAATTCAAGGATTAGAGAGGTAGTTTTGATAAATGATAGCACTACCTTGTTATATTACAAACACCAATTCATAATAAGTCTATATGCAGTGGATAGTAGGTCATAGACCCAATCTTCGTCTCGTTGTCATTTTATATGTTATTGGAGTGTAGATTATTTATAGTGGGATGTTGAATCAACTTCATAATTGGATTCTAAGGGAGTCAGTACTCTTATAGGTCCTAGTGGTCTTCGTTACGAGCTTATATACTATGATGACACGATTTATAAGGGTATGGATTGGCTATGGGTTCACTTTTGTGCATAAAGGTCTTTTGGTAATCATGCAACATTGGACATGGGATAGTGAACAAGGTTTTTGAATTGAGCTAATTGATTGATTAGATAACCTTATATGGTGAATTAGTCAACTAGGACTCAATTTGGGCTAGATTAAGTGACTCAAGCCCATAAGCCTAGTAAGGGAACCCTATAAACAACCCATGAATGGTTAAGGTTTTTAGATAGTCTTCCACCTCCAGTGAGAGAGAGGGAAAGAGAAACAAAGCTTCTTTTTTTCCAAAGCCCACCATTTGGAGTGCAAAAGTCGTGGTCAAAGTCATCAGACAAAAGACTTCTACAAGTTGCAAGTGTCTTATTTATTGACTTAGATTTAATCTAAGAACATCCAGATCACAAGTATGAATTTCAAATCTCCAGATCTTTATTCTAAAATGGTTTTTGAAGTCATCATTTTTACACTGCATTAGATCAAGAAAACCATAGGGATAAATGTATGCACCCTACAAGATCCAAGGTTTGGAAATGGAGTAATAAAAGGTTCTCAAGAGTTCCCATTATGAGTGTACTAGTGTGTAGGATTACAAATTAAACAAAACCCATGGTGAATCATTATATAAGGCTATCAAATTGTTATAATTCACTGATCTATTATGTTGCATGAATTCTCAAAGTTGAGAGGATGTTGAGTTTGTGTTGAAATAAAAAAACGGTTTTGACCTATGAGTGAGACTTTATTAAAGTCATATATCCCTTCCGATTAGGTCACTATTGATAAAGGCTAATGACAACGGGTATTCTTAATAAAGACATGATGATATCTTATAAAATTGAGACAACGTGTCCCTTTGGGTGATCCAAAGGCCATATAATCATGAAATTTGTGGTCACAATAATTTATTTAGTGAAATTTGGCATATGATTCTTTTAGCTAGAGTGTATCAATTGATCTCATAATAGGTGGATTTGTAACTCAAAGATTAGAAAAGTAATATTGATGGATTGATAACACTACCCTATTAGATTAAGAACACTAATTCATAAGGAGTTTGCATACAATGAATAGTACATCATGGACCCGAACTTTGCCTTATTATAATTTCATAGGATATTGGAGTGCAATTGATTATCTTTACTAGAGTGTTGAGTCAACCTTAGAATTGGATTCTAAGGGAGTTAGTATTTTCCTATATGGTCCTAATAATCTCCGCTCGAGCTCCTAGTTCATGGTGATACATGTTTTGACAATATCTTGTGTATGAAATACATTAGTGTGCAAAAAGGTCATTTTTTGTATTTAAAAAAAAAACTATAGGTTGCATAGATCATATGAATTAACTTTTTAGAATAAGCTAATTAATTAAATGGATCTTGTTATGGCTAATTAATTAATTTTGACCAAAGTGGATTGGATTCGGTCACTCAAACCCAATTTGGGCTTCGGTTACTTAAGTTTACAAAGAAGCCTATATAAATTCCTAAGGGGTTAGAGTTTTAGTTTTCTAGTTCAGTTTTTTTGAAATTCCAGAAAAAAGAATCCTAGCCACCCTTGAGGAGAGAGAGAAAGAGAAACCCACCATTCTTTCATGTTAAACATTTATTGAGAAAGTGGTCAAGTAAAAGAGCACAGGGTAGATGATGTTCACAACATCTTCATCAAATAGTGTGAAACCAAGGTTTGGTTAATCTCAGTTTTGATGATAACAAAACAAGGTTTGGAACTAATGATTATATTTCCAAGTGTGATTAGTCAATAAGATTTCCAAAGTGGGAATCAAAAAGTTAAAATCAAGTCAAAAGGAAATCAATAAGAAGAAGAAAACCTCAAAGAGAAATATTTTTCAAGACCTAAGCTTCATAGGATTGCTTTGTAAAGTTGTTGGTGCACTAAGTTTTTCATGCATTACATTTTTTTATTTATGCACCAAAATAATCCAATAGTTATTTTGTTTTAAATCTTTTAAAATTTGATGATTTCATGTTTTCAACTAAAACCTTGTGTCAAATGTTTTCCAATCATGTTTAAAAGGTTTTTAAGTTGAAAATGATGATTGTTGAGCCAAAAACGGCTCAACCGGTGGAACCGGATGAGGAACGGGTTAACCTATTTAGTTCAACGGGGAAAGGTGCAAAAACTTTCTATTCCTGCCATAATGTTTGTTCAATTGGTCAATGATTGAACCTCAACCGATCTAGGTCTAGTTGAGGGACGATCAAGGTCTAACGGTCATTTGTTATGCATTAAATGCTAACGACTAGTGAACTGATCAAATTGAAGCTCGACTGGACGAAAGGCCAACAACTAGTTTGGCCTTTTACGTTTATATAAAGGCTTTAATCTTCATTGTTTCAATAACTTAACTTTCCTAAACATTTATTGAATATTTTTTAGTCTTGGGAGAGTGTTTTCTTAGTGCACCATTGTTCTAAAACTCGCATATCCTTAGTACACTATTCAATCCCAGTTTTCTTGCATCATTTGAGCCTAAAGTTTTGTATTAGGATTTTGTGAGATTATTTATTATCTTCATTTATAAATCTTTGAGAAGAAAAGTTTAAGTGTGAGACATCACTTAGGAATTCTCAAGTGTAGGGTATCATTTGAGGAGTTATTCAAGAGTGAGGTATCTCTTAAAGATTGTAAAGAGTGCTTAGAGCCTAAAGTCCAAAAGGATGGATTAAAATCATAATCTAATTGTATTGCTTGAAAGCTTGATTTGGAAACCTTGAATTAGTAGAATCTCAAGTTTGAGATTTAAGCTAGAAGAGAATGGATGTAAGTCAGGTTGTGCCAAACCACTATAAAAATCTTGTGTTTACATTTTCTCTTTCATACTCTTTTACTTCATATGCAATTGTCTTTATATTGTTTTATTATATATTTGCATATAATTGTCCTTTACATTCACATAAATTAAATTTTCAAAAAAAAAAACTATCACCCTATTCACCCGCCTCTAGGATGATTACCTTAGGTTAAATTAACCCAATTTTTTCTAATAAATGGGATTTGATCTAAGAACATATAGATTGTAACTTTGTTTTTAATATCTATATATTTATTTTGTGATGGTTTTTAATGTTATATGTTTTTGTTGTGTTAGATTTAGAGAAACTTATGATAGATGCATGCATCTTACTTGATTCAAGGCTTGCAAACAAAGCAATTCGGGGTTCCTAGCAACTGGTATCAAATACCTAAGTTAGAATCTTGCATGTTAGATCTATTATAGGATTTGCTCACATATGTTTTGTATGTTTTTTTATTTTAATTTTTATTTTTACATCCCATGGCCTAAAGGGATGTATGAATGAGTGTTTAATTTGTTCTCGTGAATGGATATGGATTAGTATGGTATTTATTTTTCCTTCATCTAGATTGAATTGTAAGCTTTGTGTTTAGGAGCATAGGATTTTTATATTTGTATGCAAAAATTGTTTTTGTTCATTGATGGATTGTAAGTTTGGTTTTAATGGAGCATATGATTTTTGTTCATTGTAAAAATTGAATTTTTATCTATCTTTGTAACCTAAGAAAAAGAAGATTGAATCCAAGAGTTCAAACTTGGTGGAGAAACTCATATGCAAAGGTGAGTTTTTTTAATAAAATGATGGCCAAAAAGAGTGAAGAAGCAGCATTAGGTGCACATTTATGGGATATGGTGCTTGAGTACTTAAATTAACGCTTGAGTGATAGCGTTGAGCGCTTGAGTGCCTGGATTAGTGCTTAAGCTGCTCAAGCGATCGAGCACTCCTTCTAGTGTTTCAAGCGGTATCCAACGCCCTCTTTAGAATTTTAGGCATTTAAGTGTTGGTGACTGTTGTTTGGCAATAAAGGTAAGATTATAGGGTTATTTTTTTATTTTCTAACCCTATTTTTGGTTGTAGGTATTTTGGTAATATTGGTTATTTGGATTTTATCCAAATTTATTACCAATTATGCAACAAGATCCCTAAATACTATGAGAAGTATTTGTTTAATTGTTTAATTGTTTTCTTGTTTTTATTATATGTTTTTTTATTTATTATTATATTGCTTATATGTCCTTAAAAAAATGTATTTTAGTATTCCTAAAAGTAAATTTTTATGAGAAGTTTTTTGCAATGTTATTTATTTAAATTGGTTGTTGCTTGATAGATTGTTATTCTTTTTAAAAATATCATTTTTTGAATAGGTGGCTCTCCAAGTTCTCCATATTTTAGAAAAGGAAAATGACACATTTGGTGGTTCTCTAGGGTCTTTCCTAAAAAAATGAGGATAGTACCATGTCCTTTAGGTTCCCCCCCTCCCTTCCAATTTAAGAAATAAATAAATTTTTTATAAGAAAGATTACCAAATAGCTTTAGAGGTTTTGGTAATTTAACGGAGGAATAAAATATTTTAAAAACACTTTCCAAAATGGATTGTTTATTATTATTATTATTATTATTTAAAGGAAATAGAAATTTTTGAAAGTTTTTTATAGAGAATATTTTCTCTATTAAGGAATTAATAAAAAGTTATGTTTTTGGTAATTTTAATGAAATAAATTATTGTGAAAATTAAATTCTAGGATAATTTTTATTAAGTTGGAAATGTGTAAGGTGTAAGAAATAAAGAAAGTAAATGTTATGAGGATTTTTTAACATGAGAAGCTAAAGTTCATTTTTTGGATAAGATACTCTCAAGATTTCTTCTTCCTTCTAAACTTTTTTTATTTGGTGTTGTTCTTCTTCTTCTTAATAGAAGAGCTTGAAGAACTCTTAACTCTCATATGAACACTTTTATGATCTTTAATAATCTCCTTAACCATCTCAGAGGAAACTTGTTAGGTCTTTAAGATCATACATAACAATCTTAAAGACAACTTGTTTAAGTTGATATGTCTTTATCATTGAATAACCTTTGTAAACTAAAAGGAAAATATTAAAGTCCTTGGTCATAGATATGTGTTGCCATTGCAAAACATTATCCAAATATCCAAGTATGAAACACTTGGTCTTTTGATCCGTTTAATACCACATTTGATACACCAATCTTTTTTACTACAACAAATATGATGTTTCACAACAAATGTTTTTGTGGCAAAAAGTTAGGATTTTCGTGGCAAATATGTTTTTGCTACAAAAAACATTTTTCGCAAGATTGTTGCAACAAATATGTCACTAAAAAGTTTTACCAACGAATAAAAAAATTTGTTGATAAAAATAACTTTTAGCGATGAATAATATTTGTGGCAAACAATTTCTTTGTGATCTTTTAGGACACTAGAAAAATAAATGCTCGGATTACCTAAAGGAAAGGGAAAGTATACATCATTTTCTCATGGTTGATTGTGTAGTGATGGATTTCACAAATTATAGTGGATAGATTTCAGGCCCACTGTTTATAAGTCTTTATAAGGTTTTTAACAAATGAGAAGTTTATATGATGGATTGTATTTACCTTAGCTTCAATTGCGAGACTAGTTGTGCAGGCTAATGAGAGGTAATTTTTTTTTTTTTTTTTGTGTAACTCCATTATCACTTTGTTAAGTAATGAGAATTGTCTAAGCTCACGAATGAACCTAGTAGTAATCAAACATGTGGCTTTTATTACTTAGGTGATGTTAATCTCAATAGTATCCAAAGATTGGTCTTAGGTGATGTTAATATAAACAATATCTAAAGATTGGTTAAGTTTGCACTCTTTGATTCTAGGGGATCTTCTAGTCTACAAATCTTGTATAAATAGTAAAATGACTAGTAGACCATTTATTTTAAATGATAAAAAGTCATGAAAGATTTAGAGTTAATGCATACTGACGTGTATAAAACTTTTAATGTTTATGCGTAAAGAGTGTATGGATACTTCATCGCTTTTATTGATGAATACTCTAGGTTTGGATTTGTGCATAGGAATTTAAGGTCAAATTGGATAACTAATTAGGTACACATACCAAGACACTTTAATTAAATCAAGATGGTATGCCTAGTAAGTTTAATTTTTTTTCTTATGAAGCATAAGATTATATCTCAATTATGTGCATCAAGGACTTCATCACAAAATGGAATGGAAGAAAGAATAAATCAAACTTTAATAGACATAGTGAGATTGATGACAAGTTTCTCATATTTTCCCAAATTCTTTTGGGCATAAGATTGTGTTATACCTTCTTTACCTAAAAGGTATATTCGTTTATAAGATATTCAAGGGGCTTTTGGAGTTGTTACCTTTATAGTTAGGATCAAGGTGTATGTTAATACAAATGTCAAATTTCTGATGAAGACTATATGATAAGGAATGTTGCAAGGAGTGATATACATTAGAGAACACTAGAAGATAGTTTCACATTACACAAAATACTATGCATTAAGGAGTATAAAGATATACCATTCTTGATAGTTTTAATACACAAGTGACTTATCATGGTGAGAGGTTTATTTCCCGTGGATTATGATGAAGAAATGAGCAATCCTAGTGCTCGTTCTTGGCAAGAGGCTATGAAGGGATAATTAGAATATTTATATTCTAACATAGTTTGGGTTCTTATAAAAGCATCTAAAGGGATAAAACCCTTAGGTGTAAGTTAGTATATAAGAGGAACATAGGAGTGGATGGAAAGTTTGAGTTTTATGTGGTTAATTTGTAACTAAAAGTTATAGTTCAAACTGCAAAACATTGTTTTAATTATGGAAAAAAATTTCAACAATAGTCATATTCAAATCCATCATAGTGCTCCTATCCATTGCAGTGCATCTCATTTATAAGATACAAGAACTAGATGTTTTTCATAGCAAGGGGCCTTGTGTGTACAAGAAGTCGCAAATAAGCATGTTGGTGCTCTAAGATCTTATTTGTATATGACGATCTACTCATTGGGAATGATATAGGGACATTGTCAACAATTAAAATCTAGATGTCTATTCATTCTAGATGAAAAACTAGAAATGACACAGTATATTAGATTACAAATATTAGTTCATGGGGAGTTTGTATACAGTGAATAGTAGGTCACAAACTCGGATTTTGTCTTGTTGTAATTTCATATGATATTGGAGTGCAATTGACTCTTTTTAATGAAGTGTTGAGCCAACTTCAAAATTAGATTATAAGAAAGTCAGTATTTTCCTATGGGTCATAATAGTCATCACTTGAGCTCATAACTCATGGTGACACATATTTTAAGGGTATTTTGGGTATGTAATACAAAAGTATGCGTAAGGGTATTTTGGTAAAAATGTAAGGTTGTACTAGATCTTATGAATTGAAATTTTGGAATGAGATAATTAATTAATTGGAGTCCATTAAGGCTAACTAATTAAATTTAGCACAAGTAGGCTGAATTATATGACTTAAGCCCATATGGAAGCATATATAAACCCCCTTAGGGGTTAGTGCTTCAATCTTCCAGTTCAGTTTGTTTAAAATTCTAAAGAGGGAAACTCTAACCACCATCAAGAGGAAAGGAAGAGAAGTCCACTCTTTTCTTATGCCAAACATTCACGAAGGGAGAGATCAGGTGGAAGAGCATGGGGTAGATGAGTTCTATGCCACCCATGAAATACTTGTTATATGATTCCCAATAGGTAGATTGATTGGGAACTAATGCAACATCTAATTCCGACTCTCATAAAATTAATCAAACATAATTTCATAGTAATCTATCACTTAATTGAAGTTAACTAGCCGCACTCCACTAATCACATCTAATTGCTAAAGATAATAGTTGTCCCATGACCTACTAATCCTTGTATTTGTTTGTTTTGCTTGTGATTTAATTAGTATCTGCTATCCACTAATAAATTATATCTTTAACCTTCAAGTTGCAAATTCACCTTTGTCATAGTAAACTGATGTTACCATATCCTAAAAGAATAAAACAATAATTTCAATAATCAATTGAAATTACTCTAGCCAAGAATTCACCTTGACTGTGTATCTTAGAATTACTCAAAGGGGATATATTGTCTCCTTAGCAGGATATCATGGTGTCTATTTTGGGTATACACAAACTACATGTTGAGTTAACAACCATTGAAAATCACGAGAATATATAACCTCCATGTGGGTCTTACTCATATGTGACTTAAAGTGATCACTAACCCATGCATTAGCCTAAGTACCCCTCAAGGTGAAAAACTCTTACAAGATAGTAATTAGAAGAACACATGTCACTCAAATAACAATAGACATGTTTTGCATACATCTTGTTCAATACGTAACCATTCAAATTAGCATACCACTTCAAAGCCCAACTCTAATAACCAAGATAAGGCATCCATGTGCACCAACACACCAACATAAAGTAAATTCATACTTCTTATACGAGTTATTATATTTTATAAAATATAACTTATCACTAGATTTTAATTCGTAGTATTTTTAAATCAATAGTTATTAATATGTTTTAAAAATTTAATTAAATTTAGGTTTTTATTTGTTCGAGTCTCCAATCATGTTTAAACTCCCTACTATTTATATAAACTAGTAATAAAATAATAATAATAATATTATTATTATTATTTAAAATCAAGTTAACAAATATAATTTATTCACTTTTATTTTTTATTAAAATAATACTAAATATAATTTTTTTCTTGTTTTTTAGAATAGCAAACATAATAGTAAGATGTTCAATATTATATTAAAAAAACCCGCTTAAATACATTTGAGAAATTAACCTTTTATATTTTTAATTTTTAAATATTTGACAAATTTTGAAAATAAAAATAAAAAGGGATTATTTAATATTATTTTTTTTAAAGCTCTTAACTTCAAAAACAAAAATAAAAAAATAGAAGTGAAAACAAATAAAGTAACCATGAGAAAATTATCACGCTCCACGCACGTGACCCGCCAATTTCAACATAAACCCTAGTTTTCGCTCTCTCTCTCATCGCTCTGCTACAACTGTTTGCGACAATGTCATCGACCTTAGAAATCGAAGCTCGAGAGTAAGTTTTCTCTTTCATCTACCTCTACTACCGTCTCTATTCTCTTTAATCTTTGCTCATTTCAGTTAAACCCTCTGTTTGGACGCCGAGAAAACTCAGGAAAAGGAAAATGGAAAATGAAGTTTGAGCTCGTTTTATTTTTAATTTCATTTTTATTTTAATTTTTTTTTGCTGTTTTGCTTACCATTTCAGTGCGGATATGTAAATTTTGAAAATTCAGCATTTTTGTCTCTTCTCTTTTTCTAAATGTTCTCGGCAACCAAACAGCGGGTTAAAACTTGTCATGTGAAATGCTGGTTGTTTATATGTATTCTTCCTATATCTTCAGCTGTCTAATACTTTATAGTGTTTTGATGTGAAGTAAATCTAATTTTATGTATTTCTTCATCTTTCAGTGTCATTAAGATCGTGCTTCAGTTTTGTAAAGAAAATTCCTTGCACCAAACGTTTCAGACATTACAAAGTGAGTGTCAGGTATCTTTGAATACGGTCGACAGCCTCGAGACATTTATTGCTGATATTAATAGTGGAAGGTGGGATGCAATATTGCCTCAAGTAGCACAACTTAAGCTTCCCAGGAAGAAACTGGAGGATTTGTATGAGCAGGTAGATGGTGCATATTTAACAAAAATAAGATTGTTCGTATTGTCGTATTACTTTCTTTATGATTCATTCGTAGTTTTCATGGTTCTTTTCCATATAATTTTGTTTTTGAAAACTTTACTAACTTGTACTTGATGATATACACATATATGGCTTTCTGCTCCTTGTTTGTTTTAGCTTCCTCAAAGGAGGTTTGGGTGGAGGATGTGTGGGAGGATTAGAGTGAGGGAGGCCATTGGGTTTCTGTAGACACTTAAATGATTGGGAGCTAGATGATGTGAATGCTTTTTTCTAGAGGCTTCAAGGGATGCTAGTGAGCAGGGAATTGAATGATAAGAGTGGTATGGATGGATTCCAGGAATAGGGTCTTCTCCATCATATCTTTATATTCCATCTTGGAGTCGGGGCATGCAATTCCTTATTTAGAGGCCATCATTTGGAATTCATGGTTCTCTTAAAAAATGGGCTTTTTTTGCTTGGGAAGCTAGTTGGGGCAAAGTATTGATTGAGGATCGGCTTCAAAAGGGAGGATGGTTGTTGGCGAAAAGATGTGTTCTTTGTAAAAGTGAAAAGGAATCAATAGATTACATTCTCTTTCATCGTGCCAGAGTAAGGGTTCTATGGTAAATTATATTCTCTTTGTTTGGTATTGCATGAGTCCTTTGTTCTACGGTCAAGGTAACTCTCTTAAGTTGTCCTAGCTCTTTTATGGGAAGGAAATGGATGGTATGGAGGGCCTCTCCCCTATGCATTTTTTTGGCGATTTGGAAGGAGAGGAATCAAATGGTGTTTGAAAGTAAAGAGTAGACAATTCAAGCACTTAAAACACACATTTTTGTGCAACTTAGGTTGTGGGTGTGTTTGTACATAGGAGAAGACTCAATGCCTTTATTTTTTTTTTTATGTGGATTTGGGTGGGCTCTAGATGAGAGAGGGAGTAGTGTGATTTGCTTTTCTCGTTTTTATGACAATGCCATTTGACACCCTTGGTATGTCTTGTGTACTTTGGTATATAGGTCCATCTCTTTTATTTATAATATTTTCTTGCAAATTGTAAGATCTGCATATCAACAAAGATATCATGGATCTGGAAACACAAAGACATTGAGAAAGCTGTTGGTGATCTTGCCCGTTTCAGTGAGATATAAGTCAATCCCAACTCAGAATTTTCTTCCTCCTTTTTCGTTCTCCTCCATCAGTTTTCTTCTTAATTGCAAGAAGAGGGATCTTCATAACTGTAACCGCTGAGATTTAATTAATTGTAAAATGGTTCTGCCTTTTTGTGGTAAAATGGTTTGGAGTTGAAAAAAGAGGAGTCCAGGACAATGAAATGGGTTTTTAGATGGCTTGTTTGATGACCTTTTATGTTTGTGGTATGGAATTCAATAGTCTATATGACAATGCCTCTAAAATAGGAGATGTTGGAGAGTTTGTGACTTGAGAAAGTTAGAGATGATTTGATAGCACGTGAACATTAGGATGACAAAAATCCATACCTAACTCCTTGGGTGTATCATGTCTGACAAAGTTACTTCACATACTTTGAAATTTCAGATAAATTTGTTTAAATGTGTATTGAAGGAAACAAGAAATAGAAGGTCAAAATAGGTTAGGCTTACAGGTGGAAGTGAGCCCCAAGGGTCTATTAGAACTGATCCCTGGCAGAATTTTAAGAAATTTGTTCCTCTAAATTTTTGACTTAGAATTAGAGCCTCACAAACCTCTTTTCTTAAAAGTCTTTAATTCTGTGTGTATATATATTTGGACATATATGATGGGAGGGGAAAGTATAGTGTCAAGTCTTATTATAATTCTCTAAGGGCTGGGAACAATGTATTATTCCCAGATAAAGAGATTTGGGGATCTTATGCTTCTCTTAGAACTCGTTTTTTTGTTTGGGAAGCAGTTTGGGGGAAGATATTAACTGTAAACACATTGATGAAGAGGGGATGGTCCATGGTTAATAGATGTAATCTTTATAAAGATAGTGAAGAGTCAATTGATCATATTTTGATTCATTGTGATAGGACAAGACAGCTTTGGACAGTATTGTTAACAACTTTTGGTTTGGTTTGGGTGTTCCCGGTTTCAGTGAGAAATTTTCTCCTAGAATGGAAATTCAAGGGGCTAGGGAAGAAGAAAAGAGCAGTTTGACAACTGGCTCCAATTTGTTTATTTTGGTGTATTTGGGGAGATCGCAACCAAAGGACCTTTGAAGATGAAGAATTATCACACCAAAGTTTGAGGGATCTTTTCATCCGATCCCTTGTGGAGTGGTTCCAACAGTTTTTGGATTTGGAAATTCCTTCTTATTTGAATTTTTTGGAGGCTCTTTATTGTGGCTAGCCTTGCTCTTTTCTAGGCTTTTCTTTCTTTTCTGATGCTTGGGTTGGTTTTTTGTGTATATTGCCTGTATACGTTGGGTGCACCCCTTTTTTTTGGCGTATCTTAATACAAGCTTTTGTCTATAAAATATATATATATATATATATATATATATATATATATATATATATATTTGGAGGGTGAAATAATATTCTCTTCTCTTAAAATTCTTTAATTCTGTGTGTTTGTGTGTATGCTTGAGCTTTGTCTTAGATTAGATTTAGAGATACTCTATAATGAGAAACTAATTTGAAAATTTGATTGGAGGAGGAAATAAATCATGTTTGGAAAGCATTTGTGAATCTTGATTTCAAGAAAAAAAATGTATCTTCCAGAAATTAATTAAAAAAAAAATCTTTTAGAAATTAATCAGAAACAAAATTTTTAATGCCAGTATTTTTTTAAGAAGTCAATGGCCACATGCTACCAAAAAAAGAAAAGAAAAAGAAGGAATAGTTAATGCCAGTATTTGATTCTTGAGTTAGAAGGCTTAATTGAGTCACTTAAGCTCCATGAGTCTAGGTGTATGGTGAGCCTTGAACAATTCCTGGAAATGACCATTGAACAATTTGGTATTATCATAAAGAGAAATATTGAATGCATATAGTTGTCATTTTAACTCTAATGATGGGGAATCGGCCATGGAAAGTCAGTTGGATCAAATTTCATTGATATTTTGGGATTTTTTATCCTGAATTTTGGAGTTTTTCTGATTTTTTTGGCATTATTGCTGTTTTTGGGCGCTCTGCACTCCTCTCATGTGTGGAACCATTGCACACTCCTCTCATGCGCTGCACCACTCCTTCCATATTTAAAATTAAAAACAGGGCTGGGGTTTGAACCCATGACCTTGTGCTTGCAAAAGCTGGCCCTCACCAGTAGGGCAGGCTGCCCTCAATAAAAATATATCACATATATTAAATATATACTAATTATGTCTTCTAAAGCTTTCCAAAAAACAAAGAAAAGAAAAAGAAATATAGATTTTTCTTAATAAATTAATTAATTTTAATTATCTCATTTCAAATAAATTTAATTATCTCATTTTTAAATTCTATCTAACTAATTATTGATGATATAAAAACATTACGATAACCTTCTTAATGAAATTTTATAATTAAACATGATATATAAATATAAACTGACTGTTGGTTGGGTTCTTGTTGAGGGTCGGTGAGTGCTTGTGTTTTTGTTGCTTGTTTTAGGTGTCTCTTGTATACTCCCTGTATGCTCTGGGTTGCCTTTCAAGCTCCCTTTCTCTAATATATCTTTGTGCTTTTGCCTATCAAAAAAAAAAAATAAATATAAACTGACAAATAAGTCAAAACATTTTTAAACAAAAAAAATAATTATGTACATCATCATTTTTTTTTATATTAAATATATTTATGTAATTTTTTTCCCATTAAAACAACTTTAACATGTATATTATTATTTCTTAAATTTTTTAATACTTCTATAAGTTTTGATTAATTCCAGTCCTGTCAATATATTTTTCAAAGTTTTTGTCGATATTTCCGATATTTTTGTAAAATCCAAGGACCAATTTTTTTGTGATTTTCGATATTTTAATCCTTGCACAATACTAATCCATTGTTAAATCGTCAACTGCAGCTATAAGGCTTATGTAGTCCACCAATCATCCTCAGCTATGGAGTTGGGTGGTTGTTGCATTGTGGGGTTGTCCACTTTGGCCCCTGAACTATTCAAACATAGAAAAATCCTCTTGAGCTATTTGAGGGAATTAGCAAAAATATCAAATTACCAGTCATTATTCTTTTTCTCAATCCTTATTCTTAATGCTCCAAAGATATGTGTATATGTACATGTATATGCATATACATATTCATTTTTTATTAATAATCCTCTTCCTCAATCTCCAAATCTTATTCTAAACCTATCAAATTTACAATTTCTCAATATTATCTTTTTTTCAATTTCTTCAATCCAATCTTTCTCTCTCAAACTCATTCTAAACCCTCTACTCCCTCTACTCTCTTTATCAACTTTCTCTCTCAATCTCTTAAATTGGCTCCTTCTTGCTCTCACAAAGTTGTTCTTAAGCTCTCGGACCCACACTTTTTAACCCTCTTTCTCAATCTCTCAAACCAATTCTCAAATATGAGGCTTCTTTTGCCATTTCTTTCGTTTAGGTAATTTTAATCAATGCAGAAATTGTGCTTCCGATTTTGATCATTTACCTGCATAATGGAGTTGATTTGTGTGTGAATTCTGTCTCCTGTTGCTTTCAGTGGATCAAGTGGCAAATTTGAATTTCTTAACTTTGCAATGCTCCTTGGTATTGCAATGTTGCTGGGCATGTGATGTAGGACAACCCTAGGATGGTTGCCTACACTCAAGGGTAGGTGGACTAGGGTTTTATTTTTAGGGTGTAAGGAGAGGAACAACAAATAAATTTTATGGTAGAGAAACTTATAAGATAAGAAATAGGGAGAGAAGAAACAATGAAGAAAAGATGGAGAATCTTAGAGTCTCACTAAGGCCTTCTAGGAGTCTCACCATTTAGGGTTGCAACCTTGCAATGAAAGAAAATATAATATTATTAATATAAATTCATCCCTTTGATTTACATTGATTAGTCTATTTATAGACTTCTTTAAGAAATCCAAAGTCTACTAGGATTCTAATAACCTATTATAATTTTAATTCTAATTATAACATTCAAAGTCTACTAGGACTCTAATAACCTATCATGACTCAAATTCTTAACTCAACTAGCTAATCTTAATTAGACTCCAACAAATACCAATCCTAAATCAATTCTAATTAATATTAATCCTACTTAAAGTTTACTTAGGTCTTCCCTTTCCTCCTTGAATAAACTTTAAAAGGCTTTCTCCCATCAGCATGATCTTTTGAAAACATTCTTCTTTTAAATAAGGGAAAAATCATCACTAAAGTGGATCGAAATAGTTGAAAAAAATGCTTAAATATTAGTTTTTCAATGGAAAATTGATAAGAGGGGAAGAAGTTTTATGCATGTACAATTTGAGAGGCCTTTTTGTTTGTTTTTGTAGTTCAGGGTGCAAACATGTTACAACCAAATCTTTTGTGTAATATTCCCTTTTTTTTGTAAGATTAAGCTTGTCTTGTGGTTGTTTTTCTAATTTCAACTTTTTGTTTGCTGGTACTCCATTACAACCAAATCATTGACCCTCTCATTTTCTTTTTATTGCCATCTTTTTTCATGATAAAATCATTCGCTCGATGACTTTTTGGAGGATTTATGGAGGACAGTGGTGGCCAGGAGTCATGAAGAGGTAGAGGTAGGGTTCCTTTGGGAGCAAATTAAGAGTTGGTGGGAAGATTTCTCTAAATTCATAGGTTACAGAGTGGGAATATGCAAAGAGGGTGAAGATTAGGATTGTTGGTGGAGGACTATGAAGGAAACATTTTCCAGCATAACATATAACAGAGTTCCTAGGATGACAAATTGGTCAGGCGGGCACAGATAAGGAACTGCTGGAATCCAAGGTTCCTCTTTGGAGTACATTTACAGAGTGGAGGTGGATTGGGCAAGTGAGGATGAAATGATATGGAAGAGGACTAAAAATGGAAGGTTTGCAATGAAATCTTACTACAAGCTTGTTGAGATTAGGGTTCAATTCCCTGAGAAGAAACTATGTGCTTTCTCTGTATGAGCAGCTATTTGGCAGAGGATCTTAACACATGAAAGGAGGGGGTTTTTTGTGGTGGGTGGGGTGGGGGAGCATGTGGTGTTGTGGGTTGTTTGGGGGAGGGTTCTTGGGGGTGTTAGCTGCTAGTATTGAACCTGCAGGAGATTGTTGTGCAATCATTATTTATCGATGGCATCTCCTTTGGTTTATCTCATACTGGTGACATTGAAACCGAGAGATTCTTGATAAAGGTTAATCTTGAGAATGTATCCTGGTCGCCCTAGGTCATGTGCATCCAGAGCATAACAATAAAGAAGCTCCAATTTTACAATTTGAAAGGAAAAAAATTGTGAAGTTCTGGATCTTTTTATTTTTTATTTTTTTATTTATAAAATAATTATAAGCATCAACAAATACTTTTCTCACTTTTATTGGGATGGTAATGATGACCAATTCTCTTTTCCTTTTATGACAATGGTTTCAAGTAGTTCTCTCTCTCTCTCTCTCTCTCTCTCTCTCTCTCTCTTCCATGCATGTATGTGTGCACTATTGATTTCTCATGAGGAGAATGACTACCATCTCACACACTATCGATATCTTGTGAGAACGATATGACTATCATCTAGTGGCCCTCTTGGCTCCTGTCCTAGGATGGGTTGAGTTGACTATCATTCTATGTTCAAGCTTGTCAAGCCAATTTCGTCTCAGCTAAAAATTTAGATTGTTTTGACCCTTGGTGTTGTGTCTGTGTTTTGGCCTCAATATTGGACTGTCAAGTCAGAATCAAATATCATATTTTAGATGCTCTATTGTTGCATTTGCCTCCATGGATATTTCCATTTTTCAGGTTTTGTTGTCTTTCTGTTTGCAGATTGTTTTAGAAATGATTGAACTGCGAGAATTGGATACTGCACGTGCTATTTTAAGACAAACTCAGGCAATGGGTGTCATGAAACAAGAGCAGCCTGAAAGATACTTGCGTCTTGAGCATCTTCTTGTTCGAACTTATTTTGATCCACATGAGGTTAGAATGATGGTTTTAATCATACATTGTATCATTCTTCACACCTACTCTTCCATTTTACCATTGTTTTTCATAAGTGAGTTTCTGAATACAGTGGGATGATGTGTATGTTTGATGTCATTGATGGTAGTTATCGAGTCAATGCATTATAAACTTTTTAGAAAATATCCCACATATGGTAATCATTTCTGTACTTGAAATCATTTGATAATCTTTGGTTGACTGGTTTTGTTCTTGAAATGGCATAGTCGCCGTTTCATTCATTATTGAACGTTCACGGCCTCTTCAGAAACCTTCTAATTTGTACAATTATGGTTCATTACCAAATCTGGCAGTGTAAATATATTTAATCTTGGACTAGTTTGAGACTCTGGGTGGTTTTCTGAGACTGGAATTTATCCTAGTTTTAAATTTAACCTTATTGCATTCACATTGCCCTATTTTAGATCTAATTAATCGGTTCTAAATAATGGGGAGAGAGTGATTTTGTTTCTTTTTTTTGGCTTCTTTCTCCTTTTATCGCTGATTGGCAACTCTTGCATATGTTCTATGTACTTTGGTGCACCCTTTTCTGATTGATCCTGTAAATAACATTTTTGTTTGCCTAGAGAGAGAGAGAGAGAGAGAGGGAGGAGGGAGGGAGGGAGGGAGAGGGAGGGACACAGAAAATTGAAACATTACTAATAAAAATTGAAAAGTGACACAGAAGGGAGAGGGAGGGAGGGAGGGAGAGAGAGAGAGGAAAATGATCTAGTTAGGGTTCTTTTGTGTAGCCACGTTTTTTTCATATAGGAAATAGAAACATTACTAATAAAAATTGAAAAGTGACATGGAAGGGTGGGGCTTCTTTAGGCGGTACAACATCTCCTAGTATAAAAATACCCTTCAAACGAAGAACCAAGACAAAGGAGAGTTTGCAGAAATTCAGGAAAATAGTCTCCAACAAAGATGATGGAATAAGCTCCCTATTTGTGAGTCTCTCAACCTTTTTGTTAGCTGCTCCTAGGAAGGATCAATGGGTTTCTCTTGGAAGATCCACAATGCAGCTATCATCCATACCAGGGCACCTTCTATGCCTAGTGATGCCAGAGTATAACGTTGCCAAATGCTCATTTAGCACAAGTTTAAAGACCCTTGCTGTGGTTGTTCTTTTCAAGTCTTCGAATAAGGCAGAATCTTTGTCTCATTAGCCGACCCATTATTAATAGTCCTTTTGAATGGTTTAATGATCCATCCCTTGGTCCTCAAACCAGTGACTAATCCATCTGACATGGTGACCTAGAGAACAGCCATCAAAATTGAGTGTGCAGCACCTAAAAGGTAGCTAAGCCCAAATAGCCCTGATTACTACACACCTCTTCAATGAGGAAGCCAATTCGATTTCCAATGCAACCAGAACACCAGAGAATTCCTTAGTGGTAGCCTTTTAGGAGAAATGAGGTGTTAGATGTTACCCTTTGGGTTGTCAATGGTTCTCTTTTCTGTTGAAGATTCTGGTGTTCTTCCTAGGCCAAATCATCCAAAGTGTGGTTAAAAGTTCCCATGCCTCAACATTCTTCCTTTAGGTTCCTCCTTAACACCTGACAGGAAATAGTCAACATATTTTATCTCTGTGGCAACCAATGTTTTTTTTTGATAAACTCTCTGTGGCAACCAATGTAATACAAGCCACTCAAAAAAATGCTTTTGCCATTGACCCCAAGGCAATGGAGCAATGGGGCAATATGGTGGAGAAAAATATTGTTAGTTGACTCTGTGCTCTCCATGCACAGGACACACTAATCAGTGGCTGATGACTTCATAAAGCCTCCTAATCTTGAACAGAGCATTAGTACTAATCTTGTTATGTCCTACCTACTAAGTGAATGCTTCGACTTCCTGATTTAACAATCTGAGGGAAAGTATTTTGCTTTTAGCTTGTAGAGAGGGCACCAAACAAAGGATTTGGAAGAGTAAATGGCATAGGAGACCATGCCCAATACATCTTGTTTGGAGGAGGAAAAAGCATACATTAATAATTGTTTGGAACACTTTTGAGTAATGAAATTGGTGTTGGACTTGCAATAAAGATGAATCATTCAGTTTTCAGGTCTCATCATTGTGTGATGAAGGCTTTCTTCTAGATGAGTTGCTAGAGTTTCTCATATGAAGAGAAGAGGGCTAATGGAAGAGAGGGTCAATCTTATTTCTTCCGTGTCCTTCAATGTAGAGGTTATGAATCACAACTTGGATCCTCTGACGCAGACAAAATATGAGAGTGATTGTGATCATTTTATGGATCTGGGAATAAACAGATCAATTTGAACTTCCCTAATTATATTGATGTCCAGTTGAGTCTTCAATCACCACCAACTTGAATACAATCTGAATTCTATGTCTAGGTTTTGTTCCCTAAATAAAGGGACTTTATTTAGTTTTTGGCTAAAAAAAATCCCAAATTATTGATACCTTAAGATGATGCTGTAGCATTGCCTATTACCTATCAAGAGAGAGTGAAAAAAAAAAAAAAAAAAACCCTATAGCATCGCCCTATTAATAGAAAGTATTTATCTTTCAGTATTGAGCTGACTCTCAGATTTTTTGGATCCATTAGGCTTGGTGAGATTTGTTTGAATAGTCAAAATATTATAAAGAAATTGGGCTATTAAAAGCGGGTTTCATGGCAAATGTAGTAATGGATATAGTTTCGGTAGCATAGAAATTTATGCTACACTTTGGTGGTTACTTTGTTTAACTTAGTAATCTTCATTTGGGTTGTGGCTTTTCATCTACAGAAAAAAAAATCATCATGTTGCATTTCCTTTTACTTCTGTATATTTCTTCATAATGCCATTAAACTAGAGGTGAACTAAACATGGCACTTCACTTGCATGGTCAGATCATGCCCCTGACTCCAAGGGAGGGAATTTGTGCTTGTATATGTTCACTGCTCTTGTAGGATCTTATTGCCTTTGTATTTTCTTTCAGATTTCTGAATCTGCCCACTGTTCAATTTTATGGTTCCTTGTGCAAGTTGGTTGCATTGGCTTCTATATTTTCTGTACAGAACCCCCATTGCACAGTAAGAGCATTGTTAACCTTAGAATTGATGAAAATGATTATTGTTGAGATGATTATTTTTTATCATATCAAATCTATGCTATAGTTTCTGCTTCATTGAGTTTGTGCTTGGTGCTAAAAAACTGTGCACTGTGTCATGTGACAGGCTTATCAAGATTCAACAAAAGAGAAACGTCGTGCTCAAATTGCCCAAGGTTTTCCCCTCTGCCTCTCACATTGCTATTGCATTTAATTGATGCATGAATGTTGCTGGTTAAAATTTGGGTTCATGTCTTTCCTATTGAAAATGAAGTTATCTCCCCAGGAAGTTAAAGTATTATAATATTGACATGGACCATGAAAGGTACTGTATATTACAAAAACTAAAGTGAATTGGATGATGACAATGAAAAAGTATACCCTGCTGAGGAATAACAGATGGTGATGATGGATATACTTCCTTTAATCCTAGAGATTTAAAGAAAATCAAGTTAAAGGGACTTTGTTCTGTTTAGATCTGTAGGACTGTTGCTTGCTTGTAACACCTCATCCCTGAAGTCTGCACCTGTTTTTATTCTCTCTTTTTATTAGTGTTTATTTTCTTCTTTGTTTTTATTCATTCCTTTCAATTCCTTTTTGTTCTCTTTTTCTGTTTTCCTTTTTAATTTTTATTTATTTTTTATTTTGATAGGCCTCAAATAGAAATTATATGTGTAGTTAACAGCCTATGAATGAAGGAAAAAGTCACGATGTTCCCTACAAAAGGCTGCGATATGTGTTATTGTAGGCATGATATTCCTCTTTGTTTTTAAAACTTAAAAAAACAAAAGATCCACTCTATGTGCAATGAACCTATGACTTGAATTTTAACTTTGTTAATAGTCTACTTCAAGATTTTTCTGAGACTCTTAAAGGGAAAAGTCACACTATTGAACCATTTTTTAATTCAGATTTCATGCTAGAAACCCGGAAAGATTACCATCATCTTCTTTGAATAGAATCCACAAGATAAATTCTAAAATTAAACAATATTAGTTGTGTTAATTGAATCAATAGTCTAATTAACTATAATGTTATCCTGTGTGCTTAGGCTGCGCCTCTTTATTGTTAGATGCTGCTTAATATATTTTCTGTTTGCCTATAAAAAAACAAAGACTATGACATTGTGCATGCATATTATAGACTCCTAGTTCAACCACAACTTTTAGTTCAATAAGGACACCATATGAATATCTATTGTAGTATACATTGTAGATTCCTCATTTAGCAAACTAACACTAGACAATGATCTCATCCCACACCTCCTGATCTAACAAAATCATAAGGTAACAAACTCCTTCCTCCTCAAGAATCCATAGACAACAGAAACCAAGACTCAAGGAGAGACTCTTTAAGCTCAATGTTGAAGCTCTGCAGTCTGCCCTCTTTGAAAGCTCTCTGACTCCTTTCCTACTTCTTCCCTGAAAACACTATCTACAAACCTAATCTTCCAAGTTTACTCTCCATCTCCATATTTTGCCTCCACTTTTTGCACAGACTTTAGCTCCTCTACAAATCTCCAAAGCTCTCAATGGAAGACTTTATTGATGACACCCAACCTTGAACCTCTCATAGACATAAACTCTTGCTTCTTCTTTGGTTCCCAAACCTTGTCTCAACTAACTCAGGCCTGTCTAAATTCCCTTCCCATTTTCCCTTAAGGAAACTTCTTCGTAACTCCTCTAACTTCTCAGCAATAAAGCAATGGAAATAAAGGGGAGATAAGAGTAGGCCAACAAACCACACTAGGTGCTCTTATAAGAATCAACTTCTCTACTTCTGAAAAATATTACTGCTTCTGAGTAAATAATCTTCTTTAAGAGTGTAGTGAAATTTAGATAAATTTTGTAGCTAAAGTACATATTATGTTGTTGACCTTCTTCATCCAAGTTGTATAACTTTTGTTAGAAAAATTTAGACAAATTCTTTTAGCTTATATGTTTTTCATTATAATATAAACAATAGGCTGATCACATTTATTTTACCATGTTTATCCCAGTGGTGCAGAAGTTATTGATGTGATCTAATGATTTGATCACCTTTATGCTCACCATGGCACCACATAAATATCAAATGTTCACAATGCTGGATATGGAAATAAGAAGGATGTAACTAATCCTGTTTTGGGTCATCAGTAAATTTATGACGTAAAGCAAGTTTAAAATCTCAATAATGTGTTTACTGAAATTTCCCTAGCTTTCTCCTTCAGATGGCATGGTCTGCCCTCTTCTCATGTTATTAAATCAAGCCTTGGCACTCTGATTCAGCAGTTGTTATTTAAACTCTGGTGTATTGGCTTAGTGATGTAGTGTGTCATTCCTTTCTTATCTTGTCTGAAGTGTTCAAAGAATGGTTGGTATTGTCACTAAAAATCAGTTGGTTTGAAGTCACAATAAGGCCTGTGGATCTCACTTAAATATACAGGGAGCAATGGGATTGATCAACGCATAATGCATTTATAATTGTATACTGTGATTTCTTTAATATTTGTAGTTATACTTCATGTCTTTTATTTTCTTTATGATTTTTCCTCTCTTTCATTTGTCAGCCCTCGCTGCTGAAGTTTCTGTAGTTCCTCCATCACGATTAATGGCTCTCATTGGTCAGGCTCTGAAGTGGCAGCAACATCAAGGTTAACATTTTATTGTAATGTTGCATTATGCTGTGAATGTGACTTGTTTACTTAAAGTGCTTTCAAAATCTTATATATTTATTTGTTTTGTAATACACTTGAGTTCTTGTTTCCTTCGTTGAGTACAAGAACTGGAGTTGCATTAAATATATTTTCTATTTTCTGAAATGCATATTATTGGAAATAGATGGGCAAATAAAAAATTGTTATCATTGCATAACCTTTGCCCGCCTTTTCATGCCTTGGAAAATCAATTGTTTAATTGATGCTTAGGCACTCTTATGGTATTGATTATATCTTTTGAAACATTTTTCTTTCATTGTTGTTGTTTTCTTTTTCACCTGACAGATTTTTCTTTTGTTCTTTCAGGGTTACTTCCACCAGGAACACAGTTTGACTTGTTCCGAGGAACAGCTGCTATGAAACAAGATGTAGATGATATGTATCCAACAACTCTCGGGCACACCATCAAGGTAAGGTGTAATATATCTTTCTTGGTCCTGGTAATGTTTAGTTTTTTCAGGCCAGGAGGGTTGCAGTAGTTTGTTTTGTTTCACATTTTCCAGATAAAATATTTATTTATTTATTTCTGGAATCTGTTGTTGCATTACTGATCTTGGGTGCTGAAAATTTTTTAATAATAAGATCTGGGGAACTGGTTCACTTGTGCATCTCTTTGTTTTGTTTAGTTTATGTTTTGCCTTTTCTTTTTCGTTTTGTGTTTTTCCTTTTTCTTTTGACAAGCAAATGGAATTTTATAGGACAGTGCCTGAATGGAAGAGGGAGCGCAACCCAATATGCATTGTTTCCTATTGAAAGAAAAAAGAAAAATGAAAACTAAAGTTTCATCTCCCAGACAATGTTCTTATCCTTTTATGCTCTTAGCCTAACAAATGGCCAGAAGTGACCATTGGTGTTTAAATTTTCTTTATCTTGTTATTTATTGATTCAGATGAAAAATTATACCTGTAATTGTACTAAATAATAGATGATAACAAGAAGGATAGGAGGTCCTTTGGAAAGAAAGATATATATAGACACAAGATTAGAAAGGGGAAGATCTTCGGCCTGAACCCCACACTCAACTCAAGGAGGCACAAAGATCCTCAACAAAGTCAACAAAAGGAATGGCTCCTCTTGGCCAGCCTATTGGATTCTTGATTTGTTGTTTTAGATGTTTCCTTAGATGATAGTGCTTATAACTGTTGTAGTAATGTTTTACCTTTCCATCATAAAATAGTTGTGTCTAATGTCCTTGGTTGGTCTTAAACTACTTAGAACCTGTTCCAGAACAATAATCAGACATTTTCATATCAAAATCTTTGTAAAGCTTTTCAAATGTTTGTATGTAACATTTGGGGTTGGGCTAAATTGTATAGGGGTGAGGAGCCGCATTCCCTTATAGGATTCCTGGAGTGGTTAGCCTCCAGTTAAGGGGTGGTGAGTTTTTGGTCTTTTTTGCTTGTAAGGCCTTAGCTGCCATGTATACTTTGGGGCTTTTTTGCCTTCTTTGAATGAATTCTGTGCTTACTTATCAAAAAAAAAAAGTGATTCATGTTTTTTTTTCTTGTAGCAACATTTATGGTCCAAATAAGAATCATGTCTTGGTGTTCTATTAATTGTATGTGGGTGGCTACATTTTGATGCATCGTGTGCCAGAATTGTCATATCACCCTTGAATATACTTTTGTTCTTCACTTATTGCCAAAGATAATGTTTACACCTTGGGGTGATATTAATTTTTGATGAAATTTTGTCTGTATTATGGAATTAAAGCATCGAAATTGTAGAAGTGTTGGAGAAGGAAATCACAGCAGTTTTTCATTTGAGTTCTTATTCTTATTTATATGTTTCTGAAGAAACTTCTGAGCTATTATTTGGTTGGTGTTTAGTTTTTCCTTTATGCTATTGGGTTCTTCAGTTGTTTTGCTTTTCATCTCATGTGTTGTGCTGGTGTTACACTGCAGTTTGGAACAAAAAGTCATGCAGAATATGCTCGGTTTTCTCCAGATGGGCAGTTTCTTGTGTCTTGCTCCGTGGATGGATTTATTGAGGTATATAAATTAAAAAACTTTACTTATCAAAAAAAAAAAAAAAACGTAAAAAAAAAACGTTCTCTTTATAGTTATTTATTTATTTATTTTTTGATGAAACTCAGATGCTCTCTGACTTCTAGAGTGCTTTCAGGTTTGGGACCATATAAGTGGGAAACTTAAGAAGGATCTTCAGTATCAGGCTGATGTGAGTGGTTTTTCCTTAAACTAATTACCATATTCTAATATAGGTGCTTGGATGCATATGGTGATGAAACTTCTTTACAATGATAGGAGCCATTTCTTAAATGTTACTTTTTGTTATTCTTAACTCATTCGATGCAACTCTGCAGAATAATTGTTTAATGTACTTGTTATACATTCTTATCGATATTTGTAACTTATCTATCATTTTGGAGCAATTTGAATAGCTCCTATTTTTCTTGCATTTTCTCAATGTACAAGTCGTGCAAGAAAAAGTTTTCAATACTATGTCCTCAAATGCCTTCTACACCCAGTTCTTGTGGCTTTCCTAAGACTACCTATCAAGGTTAACTTTGATGTTGTCCTCAGGGTGGTTCCTACTTGAACCCCAATTACCAGTAGTAGAAACCTTCAGAGTTGCTTCCCGGAAGATCTTTTGTTGTGGATCAATCTTTTCCAGTTGTTTTGCCTTGTCTATACGGAATCTCAAGTCCTGTGGCTACTTTTTGGAGTCATTTTAATCACTTCTATTTGGTTTTGGTTTCTTCATAACTTTAAAATGATCAGGATACTGGTTAATTGGCTTCTTTGCTCCTTCTTTAGGATGAGTTTTACTTAACTGATTCTATTCTGGGAGTGATCTTGGTCCTTGTGTAGGAGTGGCATGTGCACTTCTTAATCCTTCTTTCAAATCTTCCTACATTGAAAAATGACATTCCTTTCCTCACGACTGAAATATCCTCTTCAGTTAATGATCATGAAGGTCACCACTAATGAGATGCTTAAAGATAGAATGACATAGACATAATGCTGTCTGGTCTTTGGCCAATGGGATGTTTGTTGATTACACTTGCTCTTTCAATACTCAAGTGCTTGTTTTCTTCGAAAAATAGTTTAAATGCCACATATTTGTGGGTGGCTGCCTGGCATACTAAACATAACTGATTAAATTTATGGTAATACAAGGACAAGAATAATTGGAGGAAGACACAGTAATGAATATTATTTCCTATTTTTGGTTCCTACAAAGCACAAAGAAACTTTTAGCAATTTATCTTTTTGGCAGAGGCCTCCTATGAATTTGCTGACATGCTATGAACTTTTACAGGAAACCTTTATGATGCATGATGATGCTGTCCTTTGTGTTGATTTTAGCAGAGATTCGGAGATGCTTGCATCTGGATCACAAGATGGAAAAATCAAAGTATTGTTAATTGTTCATACATTGGTTTGAAGTTAAATTTCTATTTGTTCCTTTAATTCCATATCTTCTATTTTTGGGTGTCTTGCCATGGTGGATTTTTAATAAATCATATGCTGTAACTTTTACAATCTCCCTCTATATTCTATTTTATTTGAACTTATCAAAATGTTTCTTAGGAAGTTTTGTAGCAAGGTAATTGTTATTTTCACCCCTTGTATTCTTTTGCTGTGTCAGACACCTCAGAACCTTGCTGCAAACAAAATCCTGTTCTGTGTCCTCATTGTATATGGTTTAGAATCTCATTAAGAAAATGTATAAAAGGATCTTTAGATGAGTGGTGATGATGCACATATCTATGCAAAGAGGAAAGGCTTACAGTTCTTTTATATAGTGAGCCAAAATGAAAGGTTCCATCCACTAATGAAGTCACGGCATGGAGAATGTAAGTTGTGATGGCAAATTGATGGAAGGTGGTATTGATGGAATGACCATGTACCCACCAAACTATTGCCATTTGAACTACAGAAGGGAAAAACTTCTATAATTTTCTTGTAAAAGCAGTATCTGGAATCTGATGAATGATAAGATTCTGAAAATTGATCACAGACCTTGGGATTGGCTCAAGTGGCAAGGGGTTGAATGGGGATGGGGGAGCTTCCAGTTTTACCTCCAGGTAACAGCAACAAAAGAAAAAAAAAAACAAAAAATCTATCATGGAAAAAAAAAATCTGAGTTTCGATTGTATAGCATTTGAGGGATTGGATGGTTCCAAACAGATGTGTACTTTGGAGATGGTACTCTGTTTGGCAACACTTCTCCGATGTGCTTGGACAGGTACCAGAGACTTGTTGGATGAGTCTTGAATTTTAAAATAAGTTTTGATGTTGCCTTCATCCTGCTTCTCCAGACTTTGCTTTCTTTATCTGTGATGTTGTTCTTTTCCATGCTACATAAAGTATAACATAAGCATTTGGCTAACATTTTATGCATTCAGGAGTTTTCAATAAAATGCTGCCTCCATGTTATTTTGACAAAAAATGAAGGGAAATATAATCAATACTGCAATATTTCTCAATTAAACAGCTATTGCAATGATGTTACCCAAAATTTCAACTGATTCCGAATTATCCCTGCATTCCAATTAGATATGGAATTCAGCTGGGTGGATTTTAGCTAAAAGCATGAAAGGGAGGGATGGAAAGTGTTACATGAGGTCAATTATTTCTATTCCTTTTTGTTTTATTTGATGCCTTTCTATTTTAAGAAATTTGGTCTTGCATTCAAATTTTGTTTTTATTATCTGATTCCTGTCATTGGCTTGAACCTTGTAAATGTTTTTGTGTTATGCATCCTTCTAATTTGCATCAACTTTTCTCTTTCATTATACTGTTGGTGAAACATTGGAGTATTGCTTCAAAATTGGAAGTTTGACATCAAAATTGAAGATGATTTATTTGCAAACTATATGTATCAGGTGTGGCGTATAAGGACTGGTCAATGCTTACGCCGACTTGAACGTGCACATTCCCAAGGTGTTACAAGTCTTGTTTTCTCTCGAGATGGAAGTCAGATACTAAGTGCATCCTTTGACAGCACTGCAAGGTTTTATTTGATTAATGGAATTTCCTTTTGCATTGTGTTTCTTAATGTGGTGTGTCAAAATTACTTGTTGAGTAGTGATTCTGACATGCCAACATTTTGGCATTTGTCTCATTCATATTTTGGTCTAGTTCCTTTTCTCATGTGGTTTACATAAAGTTCTTGTCGGGGTTTTCTTGTGGAGCTTCTATGGTGTGAGGCAGTTTTATCAATTTTGATGTTATTGATTATGAAATAGGAGAGGACCCCTTGGTTGTTCAAATGTTACTTACCTTATGCTATGTTTGATTTAGAATCCATGGACTGAAGTCTGGGAAACTGTTAAAGGAATTCCGTGGCCATTCATCTTATGTGAATGATGCTATATTTACAAATGACGGAGGTCGTGTTGTTACTGCCTCCAGTGATTGCACAGTAAAGGTAAATTTATCTTGTCCTGGGATGTGAAGACAACAGACTAGGTTAGGCTATTTCATTCTCCTGTGCCCATAACAGGTTGCATATGCCTTATTATAGGTCTGGGATGTGAAGACAACCGACTGTTTGCAGACATTTAAGCCACCACCTCCTTTAAGGGTACTTCTTTTATTTTTTATTTTTGATGGATTTAAGGGTACTTCTTTTATTTAAAAAGTGCATCTCTCTTTGGTTTGAGCAATATAACTAATTTGGATTCCTTTGCATATCTGGTCTGCTTTAATTTATTTCTTGACTAATTACTACCTTTTTCTTTTTGAACTGTTAGGGAGGTGACGCATCTGTAAATGGCGTTCATCTTTTCCCCAAAAATACAGACCATATTATTGTGTGTAACAGGACATCATCAATATACCTTATGACACTTCAAGGACAGGTACTTATTCTTTTTCTTTGTGGAAACTAGGGTGAGATAGCACACTATTTGTTATTTTAGTCTGTTGTATAGACAATAGGAAATAACCAACTGATGAGGGCTCTTTTCTCATTGTTAAACATTGCAGACCATCATAGAACTGAAACTTCACATTGTGATTTGTGAATTAAAGTGCATGTGTAAGAGTTGTGAATTTTTGCATGACTTACTGTGACTTTCTTGAAGTTCTCCTACAGTAGGAGGCTTAGGGTTGGCTACATAATTCTTTCTTCACCATTTTGCTCTCTCTAATCACTGTCCTCTATCTAATCATTGATGTGGTTTCGATGAAGATGATCAGCTGGAGTATTTGAGGGTTGGTTCTAGCAATAAGAGGAGAGCTATCTATGATTTTCTTGCAAGTCCCAAATGTTTTCTTGATTCAAGAACCTAAGATTGGAGCTGTTTTCTAGGGGAATTATGAGGGTATCCTGGATGCTAGGAATACAGATGAGCCATTTTCTGTTTTACGGGGCTGGTGGGAGAGCAGGATGAAGAGGTTCAAGTTTGGGACACTGTACTGTTGAAGGCTTGTGCAGTGGTGGAATGATCCTTTAGGTTTCATGTGGATAGTGGGGAGGACTTTGAATTTCAATGGTATAGTTGAATAGCTTAAGCCTGTGAAAGGGATTCTAGCCGAGCTGAAAGACAATTTTTTAGTTGGGATCCATTGGGTGTTGCTAAGGGGAGTAGAAACTTTATTGTTGTCAGGATTGCATTTTAATAACCAGAAGGTCATAGGCTGGTACCACTTTGAGTGGGAGAGTTTTTTTTTTTCTCCCACTTAATTAGGGAGTGCGAGCTGGTGGATCCAGCCCTTAAAAACATCCCTTACTTGGGGTAACTTGCAGCAGAGCCCCTTTTAAGAGACTTGATAGATTCATGTTTTCCTATAAATGGGAATCTGAATTCTCCAACATGATCCAAGAATTCAGATGTTGCCTAAACCTTTGTCAAACCATTTTCTATTTTCGTGACTGCAATTCAATTAAGTAGGACCTTGTTCCCATCTGTTTAGACAACATATCGCTTTGTCATCCTAAGTTAGAGGACATGGTGAGGGCCTGGTGGAGGGATGTGCAGCTCATTGGACAGGAAGGGCATAAATTTCTTTCCTCAAATCTCTTCATAGCTATAGGATCCATAGGAGGGTAAGCAAGCTAAAGTTGGGGATTGGTCAAGGCCTTCTTACTGTGTGTGGTTTGTTTGTTTCTGTTCTTTGTTTTTCTTTGTTTTGTTTCATTTTTTTTGTTTTACCCTTTTTCTTTCTTTTCGTGCCTTCTTAGTGCTACAGTTTTGATTGATTTTTTGTATTGTTTTTGTTTTTTACTTTCTTTTTTGTTTATTTGGTTCTAGAGAAGGAAGCTATAGATTAGGGATTGGTTAAGGCCTTCCTACTGCCCATGGTATTTCTTTTTCTTTCTTTTTTGTTATTTAGTGCTCCTTGCATGCTTTCTGTAAGCAAGTTGCTATACGGGTCTGGGCACACGTGTGTTTGTTGCTTTTAAATGTTCAATATCTTTCTTTAATCAAACAATTCTATCCTTATTGAAATCTTGTACTTTATATGTACATCCTTTTTAACATGAAATCTTGCTTATATGTCATACAGCTGACTGAACATCAATCAAATAATCACTGGTTCCGTTTGTAATCTCTAGGGTTTTGTGTAGGAGTATTGTTTAGGGGTTGCAATGGAGGACCTAAACTGGCAATCCCTTGTTCTCTGCCAATACAGTATTGAATACAGGATTGACCCAATTTTTATACAGATTATGAGTTGTAATAGTCCCTAAATTGGTGATCTATCAGTGGGCGGTAAAGATCTTTAGGTTTATCCCATCCATTTATGATGATTTGCAGATGATCGTCCTTTAATTAATAAAGATGATCTGTGGATGCATATAACATGAGCCAATCATTATTGTTTTACATGTAAGCAGTTAGCAAAGCAAGCTTTAGTTAGGTGTATAGGTGCGTAACCAAGGGGAACTACGATCAGAATGGTTGTGATTTCTAAATGTTTGTGATGCAGGTTACTTATCAAAAAAAAAAAAAATGTTTGTGATGCAGGTTGTGAAGAGCTTCTCTTCTGGTAAAAGAGAAGGTGGAGATTTTGTTGCAGCCTGTGTCTCACCCAAAGGAGAATGGATTTATTGTGTTGGTGAAGACAGGTATTTGCTTAAATGAAGTGCTGTGCTCTTAATGTCATACTTTTTATCTATTTCCATTAAGTAAATCTAGTTCTTTACTTGTTTGCAATAAATAAGTAATGACTATATAGCTATTTTTCTTATTTCTCTTTTTCTCATTCACTTTTGAAGCTGGTTTTTGGTGATAGTTTTTAAAAAGGTTTGAGATCATTAGACAACTATGCTCTAGTTTTATTGGTTTTGGATATATAATTTTTAAACAATTCTCAAGTAGGCAGTTTATGGCGGCAATGTGCCACCTGGCAAACTTTTGATCCTTAAACTATCTTATTACTAAATTTATTAGTGTTTGCATTAATAATTTTAGTTAGTCATTTCCATGGGCTTGCCTTATAAATATATCCCCTCAGAGCTGTCATCATCAGTTTCACCCTCAGTTATTTTATCTGAAATTGCCTTTATAGTAATCCTATCATTTAATCACATATAAAATTTATTAACAAGAGTATATGACCTTGCCTATCAAAAAAAAAAAAAAAAAAATGAGTATATGACCTCATGCGATAACCAATTCTGCTATTCATAGTTCTCCTTTTGCAATACACATCCACGTAAAAGGATACCCATTTTAGGCTTGTTTCTATCTGAATTTTTTGTGCCTTGCTTCTTTGAATAGAACAGTTCTATTTACCTTTCTCTTCTCTCTCTTCACTTTTTCCTGGTCTTTGCTTTTGCTGTTTTCTTCTTCTTTCCAATAGCACTTCTAATAAGGTGGGGGTTTAATAACCTAAAAATGGGTTTGCTTGATGACTTTATCTTTGTTTAATTGGTTCTTCCTGTGCTTTTAGTTCTTATATGATTTTAAATTTTCATGGTATTAGTATACACAAGGTTTAAAATACAAACTTCACTGCAAACCAACATTGGGAGTAGCTGCATTGGTTTGTGTTATTTCATATTACTCACAATTCTGTGGGCCTTGTGACTTTATTCAGAATCAAACTTAATTGATGAAAAAAATACTTACTCAGAACCTGACTTAATTGATGAAAAAATACTTTATATGGTAATGTTCAAGATTACTTCTTGAGAATTACCAGTAGCTGAAGCTACACAAATGAAAAGATCAACTAGAGGAGGAAAGACACAACTTCTAAAGCATTGCAATGACCTCCAAGGCACCTCCTGTAGCCTACTTCTCATTCTAGCCTCTGATGGTTTTGCAAAGTTTTGGGTTTTCTGATACAAATAGTATCAATTTATACTTATAGTGGCCCCTGCCCCACCAAAAGGTCCAGTGCCTGGATATGAATTGACAGGGGACTTAGCCTTACAACAGAGCCGTGTGAGAAACTCCTTTCTGGGTAACAGTACCCAAGGGTTGTGGTTTTTGCACAAAGAAAAAACATTTTTAGGATCAGGTAATCAAGACACTACTTTGAGTCCCTACCATCTTTTAGCTTTTGTCCACATGTTCACTCTCCAACTCCAGCTGCTGCGCATTCAGGGCATTCTTGCTTAACTACCAAAGATGCCTTCTTCAATCTCAACCTTTAAAATTTAGGTTCAACTTTTAGAGAACCATTGTTCAATCCATCCTCTATACTTTTATACATAACTGCTGGCTTCCCTTGGTCCTTTTGATTGGGTTTCATCAGAACTTTCAGTTAACTGACTCATGCTGATGACAACCCAATGGATCCATCTCCTTCTGGAATAAGAATGACCCTCCATTTGCCAACATCAAAAGTTTCAATTAGTTGAAGACACCTTCTTCTCTTTAGCGGGAGGAAGTGATTTTTCCCCTCTGCAACCTCTTCAGAAATTTTTGGTTTGTCAAGGCCCTAGAAGCTTCCAACAATTGCTCCAGTTGCCAAGGAGAACCCTTCCTTCCTGAGGGGAGTTTCTGCTAAACTTGGAAACTGGATTGCCCCAGCACGATCATCAAGTTCTAGTTTTTCCCTCACTTGCAAAACTTTCTAGTTCAGTTGTGAGTTAGCCAAGTTTTTTCTTGGAAGAAAATGAACCTTCAACCCGAAACCAGGTGCTTGTAGCATCATGGTGATTAGTACCTAAAGAATTTGTAACTGGTGCTGAGAAAAATGTAACTTCAATTTTTTTTGAACCTAAACTTAAAAGTAATTAAGAACCGCTGAAATGGTATTCTGCTCTGTTGCTGCAACAAGATTTTCCATTTCTTGTTGAAATGTCACTTTAGTATATGATTCCCATGTGCCTGTTCTTGTCTCTGCTGGATTTACTGCAGGTGTCGGTTCTACTATTAGCTAACTGAACTGTTGATCATATGTAGGAATATCTACTGCTTCAGCTACCAATCGGGTAAATTAGAGCATCTAATGAAGGTAAGCTATTAGGTAGTGGAAGCTTAAGCCAGTATTTATTACTAATACCACCTTGAGATTGCCATTAGTTGGGTGTATCTGACATCACAAGAATCAGCAAAGTTCTTCACAAGCAGTGTCTCAATAAACTGGCATGAGTATTAGGACTGCGTTTGTATTGGTGGTTTCATTTATTTATTTTCCCCCTTTTACCTCTTTTTTCACTGGCAGGTGCATGAAAAGGATGTAATCGGCGTAACCCATCATCCCCACAGGAATCTGGTTGCTACATATAGTGAAGACAGCACCATGAAATTATGGAAACCTTGAACCCCTTTTTCCCATTCTCTTTATATGTAAAACAATTCTGAGCTTTCCGAAAACCTTCGTTGTACTTTGATTTTAATTCTTTTTTGGTAGTTATTGTTTATTTAAAGCAAGATTCATCTGTAAATGGGTCACAAGGAATGCTAGTGGGTAAGTTGAAATGTTATCGGAAATTAGAAATTTACTTGCCCCTATTATTCTGTAATTTTAGATGAAGCATGAAGAATGGGTTTGGGAGTTGTCTTGTAAGGTTAGGAGTGCGTAACGTAAGAAGGTAATTTTTTTTTCTTTTTAAATTTAAATGTTGTTTTTTAAGTAGTTTTATTATTATTATTATTATTATTATATATTCATTTAATTACCAAAAATAATTTCAAAACAGGCATATTGCAATTGGTTATCTTTTTAGAGAGTGATTCACAATAGAAGCAATGATGCATCAAAGAATCATTTGGAGCTGTTGGCAGTGAACCTAGAAAGTGCTTTTCACCTTCAATGTGTTTTTTTTTTGGGTCAAAATACTTGTACTTGATAGATGTTTCTTTAAAAAAACATTTTAAAAATTTCAAAAGTACCCTAAAAGGATTCTTAATACCCTCCATTTTTGTTTTACTCATATATCTCCATCCATTCTCAATCCAAGACTCCACAACAGCATTGAACACTAGATTATGTTGGATGTAGCCCTTTACTTTTTCTCTTATGATGAATTCTAAATTGAGATGAAATGCTTTGTTGATTTTTGAATTTCAATTTGGGATGTGATTAACTTTTTATGGTTGAGTCCCCAATTTCCTTTACTATGTAAATTGCTGCTATGATTCCTTTACTTTGTTTCAAGAGCTTCAATCCCCCCCCCCCCCCCCCCCCCCCCCCTATGTTGTGTTACTTTTGTTAGTTATTCTAGGACGCAACAGTATGGAATATGATATTCAGAATTGCATTTCTTTTCTTTTTATTTAAACTCTATTTGGCTAAGTACCCAGAAGAGAAGTGAAACATAAAGTAAAAGGAGAAGCAAGGGAAGAGAAGGGAAATCTCCTTGTGGTTCTTTCGTCTTTTTATGCACTGAAATGACGGAAGAAATTATGGTTCTTTCAAAGCATTTAGACCTCGTTCTAAAATATAAAATTTGACTTTGTTTACAAATCTTATCATCTCCTAGTGTTATATGATACTTATCCAGGTATCCAGTTCCACCAGGATATGAGCTAGTAGCTATTGAGGCTGCACATGCTCTGGAGCCTATAATAGATCCAGGGCTCGTGGCATCCCCTCCTAAGAGCCTATGCCTGTCCCAATTTGACATCATTTTCTTATGCCAAATGGATGGCTACCAACAGCAGCTAGAGAGGCAGCAGTAGTGGCAGCATCTTGCCCGCAGATTCACTAGTTCCATATACCAAAGATCTTCGTGAAAAAATTTAACAAATGATCTGTCGGTTTTCTGTACAACCAAATGGACTGTTCTATTTTTGTAAGTTTGTGGATTCTTATTGCCTTTGCCAATGCTACCAAAATTCAAAGGTACTGGAATAACTCTAGATACACAGAATGTCCAGAAGAACTTTGGAATTTTCATCTTTCCTTTTAAGCTTCATTTGGAGTAAGAAGAAAAAAAGAGAGTGAAAAACCAGCTCCATTTCCTACCTACCCTTGGCAAAAATAGCTCCTTTTCCCACCCACCCATGTCTGACTCAACTGCTATGCGGTATCCAATTACCTTGTGTTTTTTCCTAAGTTTTTACTATGGTTATTTTCAGCCTAAACTATCTCTATGGTTATCAAAGACTCCAGTAGACAAAAGTATCATGAAGGGATTTGTCAGGTTCTTCGTGAAGCTATCTTCTCCACAACTATATCTCCTCTAATTACTATCCCACGTATCAATGATACTTTCTCTTTATTTGTTTACCCTTCTGGTAGTTTTTTGGTTTTTAGACTATGTCACTACTCCACTCTTATCACAAAACAATATCAGAGGTGATGCGGCTAGAGGTACTATCCCAAGTCCCATTAGGAACTTTCAAAGCCAAATGGTCTCCTTTGTTGCTTCAGAAGTAACAACATACTTGGCTTCCATACTGGAGTTAGTAATACATGATTGCTTTAGACTTCTCCAACTAACAACCCCACCACCTAAAGTGAACACAAACCCAGAGGTAGACTTGTGAGAGTTTCTATCGAACTAAAAGTTTGAATTTGTGTACCTAAAGCATAGTAACTCATCATAATGATACACTAGCATATAATCCCTTATTCATTGAAAATACTTTAGTATATACTTGAATACTGTCCAATGCTCTATGCTTAGATTGGACTATTATCTACTTGCCATCCTTACAACAAAACAAATATGCAATTTGGTACATAGCGTTGCATACATAAGGCTACCCATTATTGAGATGTAGAGTATTGTTTTCATGCAATCTTTCTCCTTTGATGTCTCAGGATATTGATTATGGGAAATAGGTGTTGACATCTTAAATCTAAGTAATGGAAGCAATACTAATTTTTCAAAATATATGTATACATATATTTAGGGTGAAAGTATTAACCTTTAGATTTAGATGTTCCCATACCTAAAATTCCAAGTGTTTAAAAATCAAATCAATATCGTCGAAAGTCTTGTAGATTCAAGATTTTCCGCCCAATGACTATTCCTTGATCTTGACACACTTCCAGTAGGGGAAAAAAGAGTAAAGGCTATGACTATTTTTCTTTCTAGAGGTGGAACACAATTCTATGAAAAAGTTATGGAAACCCTTAGGGGTATTTATAGGGTTTCCTCGTGGGCTTAAGAGCTTGAATCACTTAATTTAGCTCAAACAGGTCCTAATTGATTAATTAACCCAACATGACCTACTAATTAATCAATTAGTTCAATCTAAAGACCTTGTTCACTTACCATTATAGAACCTTGCATAATTATCAAAACACTTTTATGCATAAAAGTGAACTTAGAACTAATTCGACCCTATAAACTGTGCCAACAAGATACATGAGCTTGAACGGGGACTATTAGGACCCAAGAAGTATTGGCTTCCTCATAGTTCAATTCTGAAATTGATTCAACACTTCACCTTAGAGAATTAATTGAACTTTATTATCCTATGTAAATAACAACAAGACACCATGTGCTCAATTCCATAACCTTCTACCCTTTGCATTTAGTCTCCTTATGAATTGGTGTCCGTATTCTAATAAGGTGAAAGTTTAACCTTTCAAGACTACCTCTATTATCCTTGAGTTATAGATCCTCCTATTGTGTGTTTAATTGACATGCCTTAACTCACAAGGAACTTATATCAAGTTCCATTTAAGGAACTACTATGACCATAATTTTTTTGAACACACCTTTTTAGGATCACCCAATGAGACATTCTGTCTCAATCCTATGAAATATCATGGTGCCTCTATTAAGAATAATTATTGCTATCGGTTTTCATCAATAGTGACCCAATCCATAGGGAATATATGATCATCTTACGATTTTATCTATAAGTCTAAGCCATTGTTAATTTTAAGACAAACTTAATATTCTCTCAAGGTTGAGAGACAACACAATGAACAACTTAGTGAAGTCATGACTACTTGATAGCCTTATATCATAAATCACCGTAGGTCCTATCCATGTGTAACCATACACATTAATGCACTCACCATGAAAAAACAATCCTAATGGCCAAGATCGGTTATCCCTCCAATTACGAGGTAGTGCACTATAATCTTTAATAAATTGCCTAAGTTCATGAACCGGTTGTGAACAAGTCATTTGCTTATAAGAAACCCATAACTTGGATATTCTGTACAACTTCTAATGCACCCAAATCATGTATAGTGCAAAAAGTGATAGACGAGAATGCTCATAGAATACAATGCATGGAATAAGAATAGATAAAAGTGAAACTAAAATAATATTTAATAAATAATGAATTCCAAATTTATTACATCGTGTTATGCTTTTAAGAGCTCTATCCTAATAAGGGGTACTCCATGCTTGAAGGGTGACACTCTTCTTGGAGTCCTACATCACATATTTAACCAAAAGCTTATCAATGTAGGTGACTTAAGATAGCGTAATCTTCTTATTCTTGTGGTCCCGAAGAACCTTAATCCCATGAATATTTTGTGTCTCCCCTAAATCTTTCATCTTGACTGATAACAATAACCTTACATCATTTCCAATAAGTAGAATGCCATCAATGTACAAGATAAAAAAAACAACCATGCTTCCTTATGTCTTCTTATATACATAAAGCTTATTTTCGTTTTGATCAAAATCAAGAATCTTGATAGCTTAATCAAAATAGATATTCTATGAGCAAGATGTTTGCTTTAATCCATAAATGGATTTATGCAACTTGTACACAAGTTGCTTTTGACTCTTTGTTATGAAACTGTCAAGTTATATTATATAGATGTTTTCTTCAAGATAATCATTCAAGAATATTGTCTTGACATCCATTTTCTATAACTCATGATCAAGATGCATTGCAATGGATTGGTGTATTTTGATGGATTTGAGCATAGTCCAGCAAAAAGGTCTTCTCATGGTTGAAACTAAGTTTTTAACTAAAACTCTTCGCTACAAGCCTAGCCTTATGTGTCTCAACCTTTCCACCTACCCATCTATTCCTTTTGTAGACCCACTTGCACCCTATGGGTTTTATCTTTTCAATTGCTTCTATAAGACCCCAAACTTCATTAGAATACATAGATTATAATTTTGTCTTAATAGCTCATTGCCATAGAATAACATCATCACTGCTCATTGCTTCATCATAATTCGTGGGATTGATCTGATGTTCCTTTGAAATTACCTCAAAAAAATCTTTCAAATACATGAACCTATCATGTTGTATAACAACCCCTTTTACTATGACAAGGCTATCGTGTCTTAGAAGTAATATGACTGGTAGGCGTAAAAATCTTTAAACCCATAGTTCTTTGTTCTAATGTGGGAATGTGTTCAAGTGCTTTCCAATCTATAACATATTTTACCCTATTACTCATCATATAGTATTCTTTAGAAAATCTAACATTTGTGCTAACAAATACCTTTTGGTTGATCTGGATGAAGACCTTTATAGTAAGGATCATCATGAGTTATTTATTAATATAAATGCTAGACTTTTGATGAAAACTATATGATAAGTCATAAGGCAAAGAGTGATATAAACTAGAAAATGCTAAAAGATAAACCCACATTTGCATAAGATATGAATCTAGGGGTATAAACACATATCATTCCTAATAATTCTAATACATAAATGTCTCATCATAGTGGGAGGGTTCTATCCTACAAATTATGATGAAACAATAAGTGACGTTGATGCTCATTTATAGCAAGGTGTTATGAAGGGAAAGTTAGAATTCTAGTATTTTAACATAGTCAAGGGTGTTGTAGAAGTATTCGAAATGATAAAACCCATAAGAGTAAGTTGGTTTACAAGGGGAAGAAAAAAGTATATGGAAAGGTTGAGACTTATATGGCTAAAGTTGTGGCTAAGTTATAGTTTGAGACATGGTTTTGACTATGGAAAACCTTTTTGCCAGTAGCCATGCTCAAATCTATCAAAGTACTCATATCCATTTTGGTGTATCTTAATTATGAGATATAATAAATGGATGTCAAAACAAGGATAAAAATAATTGTATAAGAATAGGTAGGGAAACATGGTGGTGATTTTAGATCTTGAATGAAGATGGCAATTTACTCGTTAGGAATGATGTATGTTTATTATCATCGATTAAAAACAATCCAATTTAGGACTAAGTTATTAGATGGTTATCAAACATATACTCAAGTATCTTAAAAGAACAAGAGATTATATGCTTATGTTCTATAGCAATGAGTTGGTACGCATTCAGTAAACAAATTCAAACTTATGTCTAAAAAAGACTCTCGTAGGTACCTTTGGATATGTGCACATTCTAAGTGATATTTGTTACTATTTCTGAAGCAACAAAGGAAATGATTTGGCTTAGGAAGTTCCTTATGGGACTTAGGGTAGTTACCTTGGTTGTATTGCCTATCATCCTATTTTGTGATAACGATGGGATGGTGACACAATCTAAAGAACTAAGAAACCATCGGAAGAGAAAACATATAAAGAGGAAGTACTACTTAATCTTTGAGATAGTTTAAAGAGATGATATGACTGTAGGACAGGCCTATTATGGTGCCTAGTGTGTTTTAAGGTTAATAAGAGATTTTTGGGATAAAACCCTTAAAAACATGTCAGGATGAAACAATAAATGAAATTCATTAATATTTATATTATGATTTTGGTTCTCTTTTCACTTTTCTATATCTATTTATTAAATGTTTTGAGCATTCAAGTCTGTTTCACTTGCATTATACATGAATTAGGTGCATTAAGAGTCGCGCTAAAGATTCAAGTCATGGGTTTCTTGGAAGATTAATGAGTTGTTCACAACTAGTTCATGAAATTAGACAATCAATCTAAGGCTATAGGATAAGACCGATCTTCTCTGTTGTCCAAAATACCAAGCCTTTTTACGTAACAACTTTGTTCAAGAAAAACTAGAGAAAAAGTCGTTACGACTTTTGTACTACTTAGGGTATCGTCCCTAAGGATTGGCTCATGGAATTTGTCAATATTAGGATAAATGAATCACTTTTATTTGAATCCTAAAGTGAAAAATAATATGCGAATGAAGTGAAACTAAGTAAAAGAACTAAATTAATAACAAAACGAATATTGATTTTTAATTCAATTGATTCAAATCTAGGGCTTTCCACAATCTAACTTAAGGCATAGAAATAAAGAGAACAAGGGTTTCTTAAGTAAAGTGATCTTAGGGTCTTGGGATCCTTGGCTGCTTGTGATCAAGTTAAGCTTTATAACTCAAAATTGTATCTGAAACCTAATTTTTCATTTTTAAAACAAATTCCTAAAGCCATCAAATGAATGAAGGCTTTTCAACATTTCCCACTCTTTATAACTTTGTTTTGGAACAAATAACAATATGGAAGACCATGATAACTAATGATTAAGAGTTAACTAGAATCATTAGTATCGGGTAATACCCTACCATATCATATCCTAAACTAACTCACAAGGATAGGATAAAAAAGTGATAAATTGTAATCCAACCAATAATTAATTTCATTGTTATAATAATTTACCCATTGTTTCTATGAGTTTCTAATCCTTAGGTTTTCATGCTTCAAGCCCCAAGTTGGATTTTTAGCCTTTCATGGGGGTGATGTCGTATTCACAATCCATAATAGGGTAAAAATATATAATCTGAATAAAAAAACTAAAAACAATATATTCAATAATAAAAATAAAGAAACAAACCAAAGTTCTCGTCTTCTTTCCCAGAAAAATGTTCCTGAAAGAGATTCCAAATGTCTAAACCCTATAACTAAGAGATTTTATAGAGTATCATCACTGACCTAACATGTGGCACACTATCATTAGCCACTTATTACAAGGAAAAGTCATAAACAACCTAAAAAAACTTCAAAAATTACGAGTTCTAAATAAGTACAATGTATTTTGAATTGAATGGAGACATTTGGAACTTGTTTCAACATGTAGTCGGGCTTAAACTTGATCACCAATGGCTGAGTTCGAAATTTGGGAGAGTTCAAAATTCACTCATAAGAGGGAGAAAATTGGACCAATTCAAAATCAACAAGGTGAGCTCAAAATTCACAATGAATTTCGAACTTACCCATTGCTCATGCAAAAACTCTATGTTTTCATGTTTGAAATACGTGCCTTTTGCTTGAAATAGGTAGGGAGATTCGAACTTAGCCTCTTCCAAAAGCTTCCTTGCATTTCTATGAGTTTTAAATGGTCAAAAACCATTTCAAATTCAACTTGCCAATTTCAAACTCAACTTTCATCTATGACCAGTTTGCTTCAAGTGTGCATAACTTTCTCGTTTTAGCTCCAATATGCACATAGTTTGAAGCATTGGATCCTAAATTCCAAAGCTTTAAAACGATATATAGCTTGTCAAAAATGGAATTTGGGAAGTGCTCCCAATGTCACCTCAAATTTAGAGTGCATGTTGCCACCAAATTTTGAGTTCCAAATTTCCATGCAAACTTGATGAATCTTGCTTCATGTCTCATTTCCCATGTTCGTGTTTTTCTTTATTACTTTATAATGGTCATTGCTCATATCTCAAACTCATGATATCTTCATTTTGTCTTTCCCCATTTTCCATGAGTCTTGACTTGCTCATTTCCTCGTTTAACTATTTATTGATCTTTCAAAATCTAAAGTGGTTCAACTTGCGCCATTTTCTTCCCTTAAACTTGAGATGAATCTCTAAAATAAAAGTTAAACTCATAGCTAGAGTCTTAGCATCGATTTAGGTCAAGTTAGGTGATTTGAGTGTCCTTTAGTGCACAAATCATATCTAATATGTGCCATTAAAACACATATTTTGGCTCCAATCATCCCCTTTAACCTAAGTTTTGCTAGTCCTTAGCAAATAAAAAGAATAAAAAAGAATGAAAAATATGTAATGAGATTCATGAAACTATAGTGACTCAACATAACATGTTTTACACATAAGATACCCAAGTAGTCAAATTTCTTAGAATTGAGCAAGATGACACAAGATATGCAATCTCTTAGTTTTCTCACCTTATCTTTGTATACATAAACGTGCATCCATGTTTAGCATTCCCCTTAGTGTTTCTAGATTTTCCTTTGATTGGTTCTTTCCACCTAAATCTTATATGCTTAATTTTGATGTCCCTTTATATTATTTTTGTTAAGAATTTTTTTTAAATTCATATTTCATCATTCTTTAAGTTAAAAAAGGAAGACATTTTATTTTGATTTTTCTTTCTTAGTTTAGGAAATCTCCTTCTATATGACTCAATAGGTACCCACCGACAACTCCTGAGTTTTCACCCAAGGTACAAGGTATTGAGGACCTTTATAGGCCACTTACCCCTCAAGTATCACCCTAGCTCAAGGTAGAACAAGGTTGAATTTCTCAAACTTCATTTTTTTTTTCTTTTCCAAAATTGAGTTTAGCTTGTGTAGTAAGCAAAATATCGATGACTCCTAACTAGTTGGTTTCGGGGACCAAGGCTTAAATACAAGGCCATTACCCCCTTCAGATAATTGTTTAAGCTTAAATAAGTCATTTTCATTTTTTAAAAGACAAGAAAACAAAGTATAGCAATTCAAATCCTAAAAGTCTCAATAGAGAAATAAACTAGAAATTCCTAAGCATGAATAAAGGAAAAATAAATGTAAACAAAAACAATAACTAAAAACAGCCTAAACCTAACTTTACCTACTAGATAAAGGAAAATGCATCATCCATTTGGAATCTCTTCATCAACAATATGAAAAGTTTCCCCCTATGGCCACACTCATTGTCTAAGGGACTTGAGGTAATGATCTTTCACCTTAAACTTATGGCCAATTTTAGGATTGAGCAAGCTGATGAGGCCAAAAATGGGAACTTGCCTTTTGCTTAGCTTGAACTTTATCCTTTTGTTCTATTTACTATGATGGAATTTTAACTTACCTCTTGTTTTCCTCCACCTATCATAGAGTTCTTTCTCCAAAATACTTAAGTCAATCTTCCCATTCATTCCATGTTTTTTACATTCCTTGGGAATTTTCAGCAACTTTCTACCTTGCACTTCTTTAATTGATGAAGTTGAATCAACCATTAGTTCCATATTTTGCAAGATCTAGCTAATAGGCCTTTGGATGAAACTTTCTATTTGGCATACTTCTTCATTTTTTTCTTTCTCATGATCAATATGTTGATGACTCAAGTTGAATACATTCAACTTCCAATGTCATATTGCCAAAAGAAAGTTGCATTACCTCGTTTCAACAATTGATAAGGGCATTTTTTGTTACTAGAAAGGGTCTTCTAAGAATGATATGCACAAAAGTTACTCCCTTAGATAATGGCTCAGTGTCTAGTACCACGAAATTGACAAGATAATAGAACTTGTCAACTCGTACTAACATATCCTCTACTATTCCTCTAGGTACTTTGATAAATCGATTAGCCAAAGACAAAGTCATAGTAGTGGTCTTGAGCTTTCCTAACCTTAGTTGCTTGTAGATGGAGTATGACAGGATATTCACACTAGCTCCCAAATCAAGTAAAGCCTTCTCCACATATGTAGCCTATTTGCACTGAAACAATGAGGCATCTTGAATCTTTGTATTTCACTGGAGCTTTATTCTTAATGATCACACTTATTTGTTTGGTGAGAAATGTTTTTTTACTGAATTTGATCATTCTTTTCACAGTACACAAATTTTTTAGAAACTTGGCATATATAGGAACTTGCTTGATCATATCTATGAAAGAGATATTTATCTTAACCTACTTCAACACTTCTAATATTTTTGAGGTTTTGTTTCATACTTTATATTTCTGAAGTACTATTGGAAATGGAAAATGATAGATTTTTCTTTCTTCTTGCTCGCAATGATTTCTTTAAACTTCTTTGATTTTTTTTCAAGTTCCATATTTCTTCCTAAATTTGGACAATTCTTTTTTGTGCCATTATCTTCTATAATTGGATTCTTAAACATTTCATATCCTTTTTCCATTTCTAAGTGTGATCAATCCCTTGCATTCTTCATTCCTTACTTTTGAAATTTCACATAACACACCTTAGATTTTGTTGTGGTTGAGCAGGAACCTCTCTTGATCCTCATTGATCTTACCTTGGTGTTGGATGAACTACTTCATCATATTTTCTAAGCTTGATATAGATGATAAAATCTGCCTTTGCTATTGAAAACCTTGAGATGGTATTCCCTAAGGTGCAAGTCCTTCTTGTCCATTACCTTGGTAATCTTGATACTTTTTGCCTTGATGCTGGAACTGATCATTATTGTTACCTCCTCATGACATATTTGAATGATTTTTCCAACCTGAATTGTAAGTGTTGAGTATGGAGAGTTGTTCATTGGTTGTTTATGGGTTCCAATAGCATTAGCCTGCTTAGAGAACATGTCTTCTACTATAACTTGTACTGTAAGTAGTGTAAGACAGGAATGCACATCATGTCCCATGGACTTACATATCAAACACGATTGCATTATTCCCTCGTTGACTATCTAAACCTCTTGAACGTTTTTATCTTCCAAATCATCTAACCTCCTTGTAATAGTGACAATCTTTGTGTGGACATCTAAACCATTTGGTAATGCATACACTCCACTAGCAGTTACCTCATTTACACCCTTGAATCTTTATTGCTCTTTGATTATAGGATCTTCCCAACTTTTAGAAACATCAACCACGTAATCAAGATACTGAAATGCATCATTTAGGCTCTTGTTCATGAAATCTCTACCACACATTGTCTCAAGGAGTTGCTTTATTTGCGTAGACATGCCCTCATAGAAATATGGCACTAACATCCATTTTTCGAAGCCATGATGAGGGCAAACTCCAACTATCTCCATGTATCTTTCCCAACATGCAAAAAAATTCTCATTTTCCAAAGCTTTAAAGTTCAAAATTGCTTTCTTCAATGCACTAGTTTGGTAGGAGAGAAACCAGTTGTGGCTAGATAATAACATGATTTTAATTTTGTGGCATCGCAAAACATGAGGGTGTACTTAGCTTTGGAGGATTTAGATACTCTCTCATAGTTATGTACTTTTGTATAAACATATCTGGTCTATTGATGTTGTTGTTAAATTCTTCAATGTCCTCCATATTTGGCTGAGATTCCTAATTTGTTATCTAAAGTCTACCTAAAAGATCTCTTTCCCAACCAAGCATAAAAAGAGGAAAAATTTATGGAAATAAAATAACAAAAATTAAAGAAAATCTTAAAAATAAAGAAAGAAAGAAAATAAAATCTAAAAAAAAAAAACCAAAGAACTAAAACAAAACAATGCACTTTATCCTGGTGATGATAGTTGCCAATCCCCTGGTAACGGTGCCAATTTCTTGACCGATCTTCTTTGTTGTCCAAAATATTAAGCCATTTTACATAGTAACTTTGGTAAAGAAAAACCAGAGAAAGAGTCACTATGGCTTTTGTATTACTCCAAGTATTATCCTCAAGGACTAACTTATGGAAATTGTCAATACTAGGATAAATGAATAACTTTTATTTGAATCCTAAAGTGAAAAATAATATGTGAATGAAGTGAAACTAAGCAAAAGAACTAAATTAATATCAAAACAAATTTTGATTTTTAATTCAATTGATTCAAGTCTAGGGCTTTCCACAATCTAACTTAAGGTATAGACATAGAGAAAACAAAGGTTTCTTAAGTAGAATGATCTTAGGGTTTTGGGATTTTTGGCGGCTCGCAATCAACTTGAGCTCTATAACTCAAAATTACATTTGAAACCTAATTTTTCATTTTTAATACAGATTCCTAAAACTATCAAATGAATGAGATTAATTACTGGTTTAAGGTTTGACTTTTTAAGCCTTCCTACTCCTTATAGCTTTGTTTTGGGACAAATAACAATAACGAAGACTAAGATAACTAATGATCAAGAGTTACCAAGAATCACTGGTATCGATAATAACCTACCGTATCATTCCCTAAACTAACACACAATGATAGGATAAAAAATTGATAAATTGTAACCCAACCAATAATTAATCCCATTGTTATAACAATTTACCTATTGTTTCTATGAGTTTCTAACCCTTAGGTTTTCATAATTCAAGCCCCAAGTTGGCTTTTTAGCCTTTCATGGGAGTGCTGTTACATTCACAATCCATAATAGGGTAAAAATCCATAATTTAAATCAAAAGAAATTAAAAAAAAATTATTCAATAAAGAAGAAAAGAAATAAACCAAAGTTCTCGTCTTCTTCCCCACAAAAATGTTAAACTCCCGAAAGAGATCCAAGATGCCTAAACCTTAGAACTAAGAGAGTTTATATAGTATCATTAATGACCTAACATGTGGTACACTCTCATTGGTCACCTATTACAAGTAAAAGTCATAAACAACCTAAAAAACTTCAAAAATTATGAGTTCCAAATGATTACAATGTATTTTGAATTGGATGAAGGCCTTTGGAACTCATTTCAACATGTCTTAGGGCTCAAACTTGATCATCAGTGGCTGAGTTTGAAATTAATGCATTACCTCTTAATTAGAGTAATGAATTATCTTAGTTATCAAGATGAGTTTTCCATGGTGAGTGCATTAGTGTGTATAGTTACACATTAGACAGGACTTACAATGAATTATAACATTTGGTATCAAGTAGTCATGATTCACTAAACTACTATGTTGTATGTGCTCTCAACTTTATGAGAATATTGAGCTAGTGCTAAGGTCTTTAGTGCTTTAACTTATGGGTGAGACTTTAAGATGGTCATACATTCCCTATGCCATTGTTGATTGAGGTAGGTAGAAATAAGTATTCTCAAAATAGACACTATAATTTCTCATAGGTTTGAGATAGTGTATAGCCTTGGGTTATCCTAAAGACATGCAATCATGAAATCTGTGTTCATGATCAGATCTGGTCATATGATAATCTAGTACATTTATTCACAGAAGTGTAACTATTGACTATATTGAAATATTAAGATACAACATTGGAATGCAAAAATTAAGGCTTTACTAGTTGAAGTGTTAAAAAAAACATAATTATATTTACATGAGAAGAAAAATACTAATATGTATAAACTATACTTTTTTTTTCCTTTGTCTAAGTTTTGTCTCATTGAATTTTACTAGCAAGGTTTTTAATGAGATAGTTCTAACAATCAAACCACTTAAAGAATATTATATTGTTTTTCTTTCACTAGGGCTTTTCCTATTAGATTTTTCCTAGTAAGATTTTAACAAAGCATATTCTTATGATCACCCAAGAAAAGTGTTATTGAATATGGAATTTGTCATATTGTGAGAACTTGTAGATGATCATTCATATTGATATAAATCTTTTCTTAACTTTCTATAAAAAAGGGAAACTTGCTACTAAAAAGATATTCTATTTTCTTTGAGCATTCCAATGTGTTCTTTTCTTGTTTTTTCTTCTAATTCTTTTATATTACAATAACTTAACCAATCTTTGAGGTTGTATTTTTACTACAAATAGTTCATACAATAGTCGGAAGGCTAATTGAACATGATCATTGATGGGGACCTTGGATTTTTTTGTTCCCAAACCTCGGATTATGTAGGTACATGCAAATCTACCTTAGGGTTTTATAGAAACTAATCTAAGTGGAAACATGGCTTTTAAAGCCATTTAGATTAATAGAACAAGAGAAGTAACATTCATACATGGATCAAGATGTTCCCAAATCAATTCCTTGAAGTGAAAAAGATGTTTGAATACTTTGGAAGTCACAAACACCCAAATCTTTCCACCCAATGACTCCAACCATAACCTCAACACTACAAAGAGTGGACTTTGGAAGGGAGGATGCCTTAGCTCTTTCTCTCTCTTTCTGGATGTGGAAGGCGATTATCTCACTAGAGTGTTGGAAACCCTAACCTCTAACAGGGTATTTATAAGATTCCTCTATTAGGCTTAAATAACTTAAGCCTACTAAAGCTTAGGTCACTTAATGTAGCTCAAAAAAGTCCTAATTGATTAATTAACCACACAAGGTCATCTGATTTCATCAAATGACCTATTTTTATTTAATTTCATCAAACTCTACTTGAGAATATATTTTTTTATCATTAAAATGAAATGAGCTAGCAAACAATAGTTAATATACATAAGACTTGGAAACATAAAATTGCTTTTACCATCTAATATTATTAAAATCATACATATATTATTGTCAAGAAAATTAGCTTAATATGTATAATATTAATCGTTTTACCATCTATCAAAATTTCATCTAATTTTTTTGTGATTTTTTATTTTTACAAAAATTTGTTCACATTTTTGTCACATACTTGCTATTGACAGTAGGTTTTCCAAATATTTTTTCTAAATGGTTTCTCAAGCAAAAAAAAAAAAATGATGATTTTATAAAATAAAATAAAAATTTAAAAATAGGATAATAAACCTACATAATATGTCTATGTACATGATAATCAACTACTAATTTTTTTTTCAATTTTATGGTCACCATTTTGCACTATAATATTATTTTACAGAAATGGTACCTTTATTTCCAGCAACTTCTAGACTTAATTTGAATCAGAAATGAATAAATTTGTAATTTCATATGGTGTTGTCTTCTTAATGACGACATCATAAACTCAAATATAACATCACCTTGATTCTCCAAGTGAATATTTTTTGCAATGCTTCACCCTTATTAATTTCAGGCCTTAAGATGTTGTTAGGTTGATAATGACATCATAATTTGTTCTTGTAATAGTGGGAAGGTATAATGGCCATGGAGATGTCAAATTTGTTTATTTGAGTGATGCCTATTATTTTCATCATTTTTATCATATATTTTTTTTTGTATAATTACTTATATAATAAAATAATAATTTAATGCAAAAAAAATAAATAAATATATATATATATAGTTAATGTATAATAATCATTTTTATCATGATAAGATGATAATTAGATGAGAAAAATAGTATTACTCTTTGATTATTTTATTTTATTATTTATTTATTTATTTATTCTTGGGTAGCCATCAATGGGGTTGTTGGAAATTGTTGGGTGGGGAAAGTTAGGAAGGGAATATTTTTCCTATTTTTAGTATCTTTTGGAAAAAAGAGCCATATAGAATTCAAAATGTCTTTCAATGACGAATCTGAAGTTAAAGATAAGGGAAAGCTATAAAGCATTTTCTCTAGTGGAATTCCATTTTACCTTGGCATGCAAGGTCCCAACCCCTCAAGGTCAGCCATGGTCCTGCAAGAGATTCTTCAATGCCAACCAGCCTAACCCATACGAATACTGCAGCTGAATTTATTACTAATAATAATAGAGTAGGTTCCGGAGTCTGGACATGCTAGTCAGCACCATAGGATAAAGATGGGGGCATATGAAGACAACCATCCAGAGCTCAATATTCATACTTTTTTGTAGCAAGAATTCATTGTGTTCATTGAATATCTCAACAATAATAGAGAAGCCTGTGGGCATATTGGTTTAGGCCTGGGACCATTTCTAAAATTTTATCCTTTTAAAGATGTAGCTACATGGTGAAAGAACACACAGCTGGCCATTCCTATTTTTTTCAGCCAAATTTCCAATGAATTCTCATCAGTTCTTTGATGGTTCCATACCAGAAAGATTCAAAGAAGAGGCCATGGATTTGAACCCAACTACAACACTAGTGGACCTTGGTAGGTGTCCAAATGATGAAGGTAAATTGCAGTTGTGATGGGAAAACACTGTAAAAGTTGGTGAATTTTTGGTATGAGAAAGTGAGGTAAATGATGGGGAGGAAAAATGAGCGTCCATTAGGGGGAAAAAGGCAGATTGGGAGGAAAGTTCAAACCTGAAAATCATGACTTAGGGCTAATCCAAAAGACTTGAAGCCAAATCATCCATCATTTTGCTTTTGAAAAAAATGATTTGAAGTTCTAATCAACCATGGCCACGTCCATTTCAACAGTGCATCCATTGACTAAGAATGGCAAACATCCACATTATACTGTCTTTGAATTAGTTTTCACTATGAATTCCAATGTCTCCTCTCCGGCATCCAAACTTGAATAAAATAATTTATTTTCTTAACCACAACTTTTGAAATCTCTCGTGTATTCAATCCAATGTCGGTCATGGGGAGGTATATATATATATTTATATACACACAGACACATCTCCATGCTTCACATTGATCATACTTATATATATATATATATATATATATATATATATATATATATATTGATATATTAGCCTTGATCTACAATGGGAATCCAACTAGCATTTTCCTTGGACTTTGATACTTAATTGTTAAAACCCACCTTCTTTTTGGTTAGATATGTTGCAATGTGAGGTAAAGACAAGCCTACTTTTCTCCAAATCATACTATTCAAAGGCCCCAACCAAGGAAAAACAATGCAATGAATTGTATTTTGGCTCCTAAGGGAAAGACTTTTTAGACTAATAATTATTTAAAGCTATAACAATCCATGTTGGAGGTGATGGGTTGTGCCCAAATCTCATCCGTGAATGGCTCGGAGAGTGGGGTCGCCTATCTTTGTGGTCCACACGAATGGCACGTGAGCTTAGGGTTAGGATTAGGGGTAAGGGTACATGATCAATAATGGGTTATTTTTTAAGCAACCTCTTTTCTTAATTTTCATGAATGGGGAAAGGTAGGTTGATATGATAGTGATATGGGCACATTTTTGGTCGGTGAAGGAATTTTTCACTTTGTTGAATGCATCAATTCAGGTAGGAAAAATTCACACTGGGGTCACTTGGGGACCATTCTTTTAGGGTTCTAGCTAGTTGTTTTTCCCTCTTAAGATTTGTGTGTCTATTCACTTTTTAATGAAATTGGGTTGTTGGGATTTTGGTGGAGAAATCCCATCTTCATTGATTAGGAAGGCTAATGGTCAAGATTAGGCGGTTGGCTCTTATAATTTGACTTAGTGGAGTTGTTGGCAATTAACAAAAGATGATTAAAGGATAGGAAAATGGACACAACTCCATTTTCTCAATGCCAATACTTTTCAATGTCTCTTGAATGTATGGCTCATGTAAAGTAAACTATTTCCCTTGCCGAGGAAAAGGATAAGAGAGGGCATATGGGAAAAAGGAATTTTTTTTTTTGGTCTCATTTTATGTGTGCCAACAAAAGCATAAAGATGGTTAAAGACTTAAAGTTTACTTAAAATGATGGGATTAAAATTATTTGCTATTGAACTAATTTTTGAACCAACTTAGCGTTTATCTGATTCTCGATACACTTTTTATTTTTAAAAACAAAAAATAATAATAATTTGTGCATAAAATATTAGAACTTTTTGGAGACTTATATTAAAAATGTTATACTTGTTTAAAATTGATTAAAAATTCAAGCATTAAATAATTTTTAATATCTCAAATTTTAAATATTTTAAAAATAATTTTAAATAACGTAAACTAAATTTTTTACTTTTCATGAAAGAGTTTTTAATTTCTATTTTTAAAAATAAAAATAAGAAGTGTATCTAAACCAACCATGACCATCCATCTCAAATTATACCAATGGTTTAATTTGACACTTCATTTCATGCTTTCTTACTCAAGCATGCATTCATTTCATTCAAATATTGGTATGATTAACTAAAATGGAATCACTCAACTTAATCTTGTTTCTCTTTTAATCTCATGAGTACCTTCTGTCACTTACATGCACACGAGGGAATGACCAAAAAATATAAAAACAAAAACCCCAAAACTTAAATTCAAAAAAAAAAAAAAAAAAAGTCTTCAAGCAAACTCAGAACTCCCTCTTTTCTCTCACAAGAAGAACAATAACCCTAGCTAGCTCTTTTTCTTTTTCAGAATATAATGGGAAGTGGCTTTTGTTCCCAACAAGCATGTAAAATGGGCATGACAATCAATAAATCTTTTCTTACTTTCTCTTTAACTTTTGTGGGCATGCAATGAATGAATGAATGAATGAAATGAGAGAATGAACCAAAGTGATTAATAAAGAAGAAGAAGAAGAAGAGCTAGGCAAGATCACATGTGAAAAGTAGTACTGCAAGACAACTAGTGGTTCAGCTAGTAGCTTCATGTATACATGTAAAAACTCTGATGGGTCATGGCAGTGGGCATATATGGAGGTGTTTTTTTTCAGGATCAAAGGTGTTTGAGAGTTGGGAAACAAATGGGGCCCTAGTGCATAGCCACTACACAACTCCATTGTTGAGGAGTCAACCTCAATGCTTTCTTTTAGTCCCTCAAACATCCAACATTGCCCATCATTTCTCAACCTGATCATCCATGAAATTTCAAAGAAAAACAACCACGGGCTCGCCATTGAGACAAAAAGGAGAGTTAGAGGCACGCAACAAAAGCATTTTTGTCTTCACCACCTTTCTTCCCTATTTTCTCATGGTAAAGTGCTTTTTACTTCTCTCTCAATTTGCTTGCATGTAATTGCTACGTTTTTGTTTTCTTTCTTTCTTTTCTCCTTTTTCTAGAGGTGCACGTGGGAATGATGCCACTGTGACTGTCCATCACTCACCCGTGTGTGTGTGTTTTCACTCATAAATGAGACTTGTAATTATTACATTCCTAGTGGAAGGTTTTCAGATTTATTATTCAACATTTTTTAATGATATTTTTTTGAATTATGGATGGGAATAATTAATTACTTAATTACCATTCATAAAATATATACTGAGAAGACATGAGGGATGGGCCTCCACAAATTCATAGATGGTGTTTGGAGCAGGGAAAGGAAGGGAATTAAATGATAGGAAAGGAGTGATTGGTTGGTGGGAAAAACAAAAAAAGGAAAAAGCACATGGCGTTAACAGAGGGTAATTAGTGGTGAATTAATTGGGGAATTTTTTCTGATGGGCAAATTATGGGTTTTTTTATGGTGGCCACGTCAGACAAATTAAGTGAAAAGTGAAAGAAAAAGAAAAAGAAAAAGAAAAAGAATTCCAAATTCCAAACTATTAATTGCTTCCATAATTTTACTATCTCATGTGAAAGCCCTTTATGTCACATCAAATTATATATGTTTCTTTAAGCAAATGAAAATAAAATGAAGTGGACAAAACATGAGTGGAAACAACAATCTCCATAGCCCACAACACAAAAAGAAAAAATGGAAGACACCCACAATATAGCAGACAGTAATTATAGCAAAAAAGACACAAAATGTTGGTGCATTTTCACAGTAGATGGCTCAAAAATCATCCACAGCGAGGTCCACCCAAGTTAGGTGGTCTCAACCAATCACCCATAAACAGGAGAGAATTGATGGGTCAAGAAGCCAACTCCATCTACCATCTGGCCCTACCATAGGGATAGGCTGAAAACTTCTGTCCATATATATGCAAACTCTCCCTATATATATATATATATAAATAGACTTTGGTCTCTACCAGAGCTGCTCTCTCGCTGTTAAAGTTGCACCCTCATGAAGGAAACACTAAGGTACTTAGCAGGTCTTGCAGGCCCAAGTGGGTATGGCTCCAATTCAACTGCTGAGCAAGTTACGGAAGATTGTTCTCTTCCTTCTCAGCTGACTGCTATAATCACTGGTTTGTCTCTAACCATGGAAAAATACAAAGAAATCAAACTTTCTAGTAATGCATCAGTTTCTTTTCTGTTTGGATCCCAAGAGTTTCTCCAATGAGTGCTTTAATCTTCCTACAGTGTGTCGAATCTAAAATCTTTAATGGGGTTTTGAGGGAAATTCCCAAGAAGTTGCTTACTATGTTTTTTTTTTCTTAGCCTTTCTTGAATGAAAACATTTTCCCCGGATGTTTTTGGGTGATGTGTATATATGTGTGTACTTCTCCCTCCAATCAGAATCCCTACTTGTATTTAATAATGGTTCCTTTTCACCACAGACTTACAGTACGTACTATGGTTTTGTCCTTTCCTGAATAGTTTTCCCCTCATTGGTTCTCTAATGATATCCTCTTCAGTAGTACAAGGTTTCATCTGGTTCTTGAATTCTAAAATTAAGGAAAATTGTGTTGAATTTTGATGTTGTGGGTTTGATATTGAAGGGGCTACGTCGGGCATAGGGGCGGAGACGGCGAGAGTGATGGCTAAAAGAGGGGTGAGAGTGATCATTCCGGCGAGGGACTTGAAGAAAGCAGGTGAAATGAAGGAGAGAATCCAGAAGGAGAGCCCAAAGGCTGAGGTTATAGTGTTGGAGATTGATCTCAGCTCATTTGCCTCCATCAAGAGGTTCTGCTCTGAGTTCTTATCTCTAGGACTCCCCCTACACATCCTCATGTGAGTTATGTCGCATCATTCTCCATTCATGTCCCATTTCTCTGATGAATACTTTTTTTCATCTGATGTACTCACATCTTTATATATTAAAGATATAAATAAAGGAGATCAAGGTATAAAGATACAAACAAATTAGACATATAGATCCAAATATGCACATGTGGGCTACTACGTTTTTAGTACTCATCCATACTATAATAAAGTTCCATGTATTTGAAGAAGCAATATAAACAACTAATGGGGAAGAAAATGACTTTTGCAGAAACAATGCAGGAAAGTTCTCTCACAAGTTGGAGTTTTCTGAAGACAAAATTGAGATGTCATTTGCTACAAATTACTTAGGTAAATCTCCCAACTTTGCTCTGCTTTAGGGTTTTTGGGCAGGGTTAGGAGCTGAGCTTGGTCCTGGGCCAGGGACTGACTTTTGTGGGGAAGAATAAATGATATCTGTTTGAATTAATTCTTTGGGCAGGGCATTTTTTATTAACAGAGTTGTTGATAGAGAAGATGGTAGAGACAGCAGCACAAACAGGCATACAGGGAAGGATAATCAATGTTTCTTCGGTAATTCACAGCTGGGTGAAGAGAGATGGCTTTCGTTTCAACCAGATGCTTAACCCAAAAAAGTAAATTACTTTCCTTAATTATATCAATATATATATATATATATGTTTTTCCGTACTCCCATCTCATTATCTTGTTTAATCACAACGGGTGCAGCTACAATGGCACTAGAGCCTATGCACAGTCCAAACTAGCCAACATATTGCATGCCAAGGAGCTGGCAAGACAGCTTAAGGTAGACCTAAGTCTCCCCTTTAATGGGGATTCTTCAATTTTCTCAACAACCAAACAAGGATAAATGTTGTGTAATGTTACATTGCAGGCAAGAAATGCAAGAGTGACAATCAATGCAGTGCACCCAGGAATTGTGAAGACAGGGATCATCAGAGATCACAAAGGCTTTATCACAGGCAAGAATTCATCATTCATTCACAATTTTAGAAAAAAAAAAAATGGAAGAGAAGAGAAGAGGAGAAGAGTCAAGACTAATGATATGTTTATGAATATGTGCTGCAGATTCTCTGTTTTTCATAGCATCAAAGCTACTAAAATCGACCTCTCAGGTAATGTTGTCATCCACATTACCTTATATGATGAGTGAGTTATGAAGTTAAGAATTAAGATAGACATGAAGGAAGGGAGTTTGGGGTTTAAGCTAAAGCTAAGGGGGGGGTGCTGATGTTTTTGTGGGTGGATGGGCGCAGGGAGCATCAACGACATGCTACGTAGGACTGAGTAGGAAGACAGAAGGAGTGAGTGGAAAGTACTACGCAGACTGCAACGAGTGTAGCTGCTCAAGCATGGCAAATGATGAAAGTGAAGCACACAACCTATGGAGGCAGAGCCGTGCATTGATCCACAGACGGTTGCGTCTACCAGCTGCTGCTGCCTGAGACTTGGACTTGAGATGTGTCCTTTTTCTTCTGTATAACTCTATACATAACAGGAACTCATCTCTCTCTCTCGCTCTCTCTCTGTACATATTTTTTTTTACATATACGTATATAATGTGTACAAGGCATTGGCATTTAGTGGTCAAGTACAAAGTAATAAAGGAACAGTCAGTATTGTCCTCCCAATGTCTCTCTCTGTGTGTAGGGTCGGGAGGTTGGGATTGGGCTTGGTACCGTAGTCGAAAAGGGATTATCTCATCAAAATCTGACCTCCTTTGGCAAGTTGCCTTCCCGTTTTTCCATTTTTCCATCATTTGTTATACCTAAAGAGAAAAATAAAAATAAAAATAAAAACAAAAAATGATGACAATATTTTGGCCTAAGAAATTTTGGCATTAATTTGTTTAATTTTTGAGTTTAAAGATATTTTTTTATAAATTATTAGATTGGTTAATAAATTCAATATAATAAGTATTCAAAATTTGTTGGTTTAGAAAGAAAATTTGAAAGTCTTTAGGATAATAAACTAAAATTTGAATATGAGTAAACATATATAAGTATGTATTAATAATCCACATTCTTTTTTTATTAAATTACTTTTGGAATACAGTAGGAAATAAATAGGACTCTTAGGAGCCTAGAATCCTAACCAAGTGAGATCCTTAGTAACTTGGAATCCTAACTAAGTGAAGAGAAAAAATAGTAACTGAAGAGAAAAAATAGGAAAGGTCCTAACTACTCCAAGTTTGTTATTGGATTTTATTGAAGGAAAACTTAAAAATCCTAACTAACTTCCTAACTTTCTTCTAACACCTCACCTCAAGTTGGAGCATAGATGTCAATGAAACCCAACCTGCTAACAAGAAATTCAAAGTTTGGTCAACACAATCCCTTCATTAAAATGTCAATAGTTTGCTACATGGGAGGAACAAATGACATGTAAATAAGTCTTGCTTCAAGTTTTTCTTTTATCAAGTGTTTATCAATCTCGATGTGCTTGGTTATGTTGCATTGCACTGGGTTGTGATTTATGGTTATAACTGATTTGTTGTCACAATACAACTTTATAGTCATGTTTATTCGTTGCTTCAATTCTTCAAGTACTCGTTGAAACCATATGATTTCACACACTCCATAACTCAACCTCTGCACTGCTTTAGGCTACTACATTTTGCCTTTTGCCCCTTCATGTAACCAGATTTCCCCAAGCATGAGTGCATTACCCGGATGTAAACTTTCTATATGTCACAAACCCTACCCAGTCTGCATCTATGTAGGCTTTAATTGTCTATTGTTCACCCTTCTTGAAAAGTAAAACTTTTTTTTGGAGAGCTCTTCAAGTATCTCAATATTTGATAAGCAACTTCAAGATGCTCTTTACTTGGAGAATGTATAAATTGACTCACCATACCAATGGAAAATGCAATGTTAGGCCATGTATGAGACAAACAAATCAATTTTCCCACTAATCTTTGGTACTGAGTCGTATCTACAGGAGCCCCTTGCTTGTTATCTCTAAGGTTTTTGTTAGGATCAATCGGTGTGTTCGTAGGTTTGCAACCACTCATCCTAGTCTCTTTGAGTAGATGTAGGATATATTTTTGTTGTGAGTCCATAATCCATTTTTTAGATCGAGCTACCTCCATTCTAAGAAATAGCTCAAGGATCCCAAGTCTTTGATCACAAATTCTACTACTAGACAAGTCTTCAACTGATTCATCTCATTCTCATCATCACCCGTGAGTATGATATCATCTACATACGCTAGAAAAATAGTCACTTTTCCATCTCTTGAATGCTTGATGAACATAGTGTGATCGGTTTGAGCTTGACTATACCTTTGTCTTTTTACCGATCAAGTAAATTTTTCAAACCATGCTCTCGGTGATTGTTTAAGACCATATAATGATTTTTTTAACCTATACATCTTTGATCTAAACCCTTATTCAACCTCGATGGAGGATCCATTTAGACTTCTTCTTCCAAACCTCCATTGAAGAAAACATTCTTGATGTCCAATTGTTATAAAGGTCAATCCAAGGTTGCTGCAAGTGACAAGAGTATTCTTACAATATTTAGCTTCTTCACAAGTGCAAAAGTTTCCAAGCAGTCGATGCCATGGGTTTGTGTGAAACCTTTGGCCACCAATCTCATTTTATACCTCTCTAAAGTCCCATCTGACTTGTATTTGGTGGTGAACACCCATTTGCAGCCCACTGTGATTTTTCTTCTCGGTAGGTTTTCAATTTCCCATGTCTTATTTTTCTCAAGTACTCTTATCTCCTCAAGTACCACATTCCTCCACTCTGGAACTCGCAAAACATCTTGTACATTCTTTGGAATCTTTACACGAGAAAGTTGAGAAGTGAAAACAGAAAAAGATGATGAAAGATTTTTGTAAGACACAAATCTGGACATTGGATGATTGATACAAAACTTGTTTCCTTTATGGATTGCTGTGGGTACATATAAATCATTAAATGACTCATTTGGAGAATTGGAGCAAAACTGAGAGATTTTATCTAACACAGTTTGAGAATTACCTGGAAACTCTTGAACTTGACTTGGATTGGATTCATGACTTGATAGAGAAGCGTTGATTTCTTTTATTTGATTTGGATACTTCCTCTCATAAACTATTCCAAAGATTTTAGACTTGTTTTCCTCCATTTCCGATGCCAACAGGATTGTGATTTTATGATGGCTTTAGAGATTGACCAAAACCTATTTCACTGGACACATAAGTTGTTTTTTCTATTTGATTAGGATTAGATTTAGTTTCAAAATTAAAATTTGAGTTAGAATTTGTTGTTTCAAAAAACTAATCAAATTTTCCTAAATTAGAATCTTGGCCAGTGGTTTCAAAGTTTGAAAGATTTTTAATTTCTTTTAAGAGTAAAAACTCTATTAGTAATTGGAAAGACATCACAATTTTCTGGTGAAGTTTGAAAAAACCTTGGAAATATATCACATTTTTCTAGTGAAGTTTCTAGTGAAGTTTGAAAAAACCTAGAAATTTTGAATCTTTCGAATCTTCATTTCTTTTCTCTCTCCTCCTAAAGATGGGCAGTAAAACCAGTTAGTTTAAAAAAAAGAAAGAAACATCCCTGATAACAAACAGCTGAAAAAAAAAATTGGATCGTAACATTTGTACCCTTTTTGATTTGGTGAAAAACTCATGAAAACACACTTTCTAACCCTATGATCTAGTTTACCACTCCTTTTTCCATGGTTATGAATAAAAATAGTACATCCAAATATTTTTAAAGGTAAAGAAGATGTAAGCCTAAATGTAAGGTAAACGTTTTGAAAAACTTCTAACAATGGCTTGAACCCCAATATTTTTTAAGGAACTTTGTTAATGAGATAAGTGGTCATAAGAATTGCTTCACCCCAAAGATATTTGGGAACATTATTTGTAAAAAGTAATGCTCGTGCAACTTCTAAAAGGTGTTTATTTTTTCTTTTGGCTATTCCATTTTGTTGTGGGTATCGTTACAAGAACTTTGATGAACAATGCTTTTTTTCAAGAAAAATTTGCCCCAAAATCTTGTTAAAATACTCCTTACCATTGTTGCTTTTAAAAACCTTGATTTTTTCATGAAATTGTGTTTGCATCATGGTATAATTTTATTTTTTTTAAAAAAAAAAAAACTCTCCACTTCAGATTTTTCTTCAAGCAAATAAACTCAACTGACCATAGTGTGATCATTAATGAACGTGACAAACAATTTTTTTCTAAAAACTGTAGAAACACATAAAGGACCCCACACATCACTATGTATTAAAAAAAAATGGAGTAGAGAGTTTATAAGGTTGTGGTAGATAAAAAGCATGATGTTGTTTTGCTAAAGCACAAATCTCACATTAAAATGAAAATGAAATTTTATTTCTAAATAATTTTGGAAATAAGTACTTCAAATATTGGAAACTTAGGTGACCTAATCTATAATGCTGCAACATTATTTCACTATCACTAGAAATAGAAATAGACTCAAAATAGGTACTCTGGACTTGTTTACTTGAATTCATTCCATCTTCAGAAAAATAGAGTCCACCATATTCCTTAGCATTGCCAATCATCCTCCATGAGTCCAGTTCCTGAGATTCACGTCGTGATGGAAAGAAGTTAGCACGGCAATTATGATCATGAATAATTTTGCTTATGGACAATAAATTACAAGACAAATTCGAGACATGAAGCACATTAGAAACGAGTGAGGGAAAATGAGATTTTTATTCCTAGTTTAAGCAATTATCGAAATTGAACCATCTGCAATTTTAATTTTCTTATTCCCTACACATGGACTATAGGATAAAAAAAATACTTGAACAACCTATCATGTGGTCAGTTGCTCCAAAATCGATAATCCAAGAGTATGAAGGGTTAGACTTGACACTAAAAAGTGTTGCAGTTAGGTAATTACTTGTTTGTGCTAAAGAATAAGAAGGATTAACGAAGAATTGTGGAGATTAAAAGAGTTTTTATAAGTGTTCTAGTTGTTCCCTTGTGAAATGAGTGGTGCTTGAGTTAACTTGTTGCTCTTGAGAACTTTCAATCATGGTTTGAAGAGCCCAACCATTGGATCGCTTTTTCAGGCGTTGTAGCTTCCAATGAATCTTTGATTGATTGATTTTTCATTGTTTATCTCATCAAAACATAATTTATAAGTTAATTCACTATTCTAGAGTAGCCTGTACCCGATCAAAAATGGTTTTAGTACAAACTACCATAGTATAGTGGTTTTTACGTGTCCTCCACTAGGATGGATTATTCTTAACAATTAAGGCCTTAACGGGAAAAGAAATTATTGTAATAAAGTGAAAATGATTTAACAATTCTTGGTGAAAATTCAAAATAACAATGATTTCTAATTGAGAAAAACAATAGAATGTAAAATAAGAGAAAATTAATAGGAAAATAAATTCTTAGAGTTAGGATTTCTAGAAAACAATTTTCATGGTGAATAGATGTTGAGATCTATTTTTCGTTAAGTTAGATTAAATACCTAAATTCTCATCTAAACCGGATTTAGATTTAGTTTTAAGTTTAGACCTAATTTCTCTTCAAATTAGGTTATTTAATCCCAGAGATCAATTTAAATTATATATTTAATTCATCTTAAATCATCTTCCAATGATTCCTACAATGCAACTATTCAATCTCATTAAATATAGCTTTAAGAATTTAATGAATCTATATAGTTTGCAATGTAATAGTTATTCAAAATAATTTGAAGAGAAAAATCCTCAAAACTTAAGTAATCAATCAATTGGATCAAATTACCTTAGCAATTAAAGCCCATTTCTCTAATTCACCCTAAATCTTGTCTCTAGATCCTCCTTCCTCCGAGAAAAATAAGATTTAGCCACTTATGCTTAGAGATTTGGTCTCACAAGGCATGTTTGACTAGTGAGAAAATGAGAGGAAATGAAATAAAATAGAGAATTCTATTGAGAGAAAAAGTTTCTAGAAAAATCTTTAAATATATATATATATATATATATCAAAAGCCGCTTAATGAGAGATTCAAGTTTTTATTTATACGTTAATGTCAAGTGGACACTTGGCAAACTCTAATTGGTTTTCTAGAATCTTCCAAATTCACAAATCTGGAGTTTAACATTAAAATCATGATTTCGCATGAGTTTTGGCCATTTTACATGAAATCTGTCATTTTCGCACAGTCGTGCGAAATTCAGTGGAGTAGCAATAGCATCAAAGAGCTTTTTGGACCATTTCGTATGACTGCAAAATTTTCGCATGATCGCAAAATTTTCGCATGATCATGCGAATCTACAACATTTGGTTTTTAAGCTCCTCTTTGTCATTTATTTCATTTTCTTCTTTTGACTACACCTTAACTACCTCCAAATTAGCAACAAATCCTGATCTAAACTAATTATATTGATTCTTCTATTATGCATTTGGATCATCATCAATATTATTTGTCTTCTTCAAATCGATTCATTTTTTTTATCACCAATTTATCAAAATCATACCTTAAAATGACTCCAAAACTTCATAAAACTTGTTAACAACTCTTATAAGAGCAACAACTTGTTAATTGAGTATTTTAAGTATAATTACTGTTCAAAAGATGTGAAACTTACGAGAATTACTATCTAAAATATTCTGTTTTTTTAGTAGCAATCAATCTTCTAGCAAGTCTCCGTAGTGTGCCACAGTTTCTTGTAGTGATCACACCAGGGTATTTTTTTTTTTTTTTGTTGTCATGTCTCCTTCTAAATCAAGACCTCATGAAACAAGTGCTAAGCCTTCGGGTTATGTTTTCAGAGTCAATTCAAGGTTGTTGAACATGATTCTTTTCCTACATTCTTCCTGCCTTACCTCTGAAAAAACCTTACAAACAGATGGGAAAGGCTTTCAACCAAGAATCCGCCCTTTTATCTTTATCCAAGTTGCGATTTACAGCAGCCAAAAACATATAGACTTGAATGTTTTCTTCTCTCTTCATATGTCAAGCACAATCATTGATTCAATTCTTGCCACAAGGTTACCATTTCATTATAATAAACAGTAACCTCGCGATTTCCTTAGTTGGATTGTCAAAGCTTCGATTTTAGTTCGAAGATCTGAGAGGAATTCTCTTGTTGTAGAATAAGTTTCACATACTGAATCCCAAACATCTCTTGTTGTAGGCAAGAACATATTGGGTTTGGCAATAAATGGTTCCATGGAATTGAGAAGTCATGTCGTCACTAAGGAATTCTCTGATCTCCATGTTCTGAAATCTGGGTCTCCTTCTACACGTTTCTGTATTTCTCCCGTCAGATTTCCCAACTTGCCTCTACCATCGATCGCTAATATAACATATTGTGTCCACTCTAAATAATTCTTGTCGTTTAATCCGTGAACAGTTATTTGCAATCAAGTGATCGACACCATTTGTTGGTTAGATGTGGCAGATGCAGCCTCAGAATCTTGACTAAGTGAGACTATTAACAGTCTAGAATCCCTAACTAAGTGAAGACTCTTAGCAACCTAACAATATTTTTTTTAAGAAAATGGTTGATGCATTTTTAGTAGTTTTTAAAAATAATTTTGAAATTATTACAAAAATTTAGACCACATTGGTGTAGAATATCTTGATAGTAATTAAGGAGTAAATGCATATTTGTAATACAGAAAGTTTTGAATATTTAAAAGAATGAATTACATTTAATTTTATATTTATTTTAAAAAAGCATTATGAGAACTTATCACTTATCAAAATATTATTATTTTATTTTTAACAAATAAATATAATTTATAGATTTAAGAAAATATTAATCTGTTTAAATTTTGAGTAAAATATTATAATCTTTTAACAAAAATAATGAATAAATTTTATCCATTTATTTTATATATCCTTTATAAATTACTATTCTTTTTAATTTTGATAAAAATTTATTTGAATTCTTAAGTATTGTTATTCATTTAAAAAAAATTCAAATGTTATTATTCATTTTTAATAAAAAAATAATTATAATATTTATCTAAAAAATTGATAATTTTATAAATTTTGATGAAAGATATATATATAAAAAAAATGTGGATGCATGGAATAAGATGAACAAGTTTGTATAGTAGAAACCATAAAATAAAAAATAAAAAATAAAACAGAAGATAGATGCATTTTCGAACATGAGCGAGTTTGTAAAATATAAAAATTTAAAAGAAAAAAAGAAAAGTATAACAGCATTAACTGGTTTATAAAGTGGATGGCGATGTTACTTTCCAGTTTTGACATAAGAAACATGTTTGCATTTTTTTGGCAGGAGACATTATTTTTAATGGAGTCTTTTGGCCCGATTTGCCAAAAAGATGGGTCACCAAATGTGTAACATGCTAAAAAATAGGCCCTAAGCATATTTTTCGACTTTTTTTTGTGAAGGAGCAAAATAAAAAACTTTATTTATTTTATGGATTCAGTGGTATAAATATACACAAAACCTACGCGTGTGTGGTTTGTATACACTTAAAGCATTACGTCATGTATAGCACAAGTTGTGTAAGCTAAGATGGTGTACCTGTGGCTGTATATTTTCATTTGCACGATATTAATCTGGACGTAGCCCCCAATAAAATGATGTGGTGCAAAGGCAGTTACACTCATAAATGACAACAGCTACCAGTATGAAACCAGGCCTATTCCATCCATCCACTCTCATAGCAGGAGAGTACCTTTTCCACATTTACACCAAATGATTAAATTGAATACCACAGCTTGAAGCCCTATTGATTAGATGGATACAAAGGAACTACAAGCTTCACTAACAGTTAACAGTTACTGGGATTATCACCCTTACATTTCAACCCCAGTATAAGCCTATCAAAATTCAGAAGTGCTACCAAAATGGTAAGGCTGCCGTGTCTGACGGGTGATGGTTTGTCCGGGTCAGTTGCAGGTGATGGGATTGCAGGTGACATAACACCCACCACTCCATCTTCATTTTCTAACCTGTCATATGTTCCTTGATCATGAATTTTATTCATAAAAAAATAATTCTAAGTTTATAGAGTACCAACATCGATGGTCCAAGAATCATAAGAATGTTCATAAAAGAATCCTAAGCAGGGAAGCCAAAAGCAAAGCATTCATAAACTTACGGATGAGAGGCACTAGGATGGAAAGTCATTTTTATTTAATTCTTCTCCAAGAGACTTATTAAGGGTAACCAACTTGGATGACTCTAAACTGACTACTAGTATAATTACTTTAGGAAAGTAATAATTCATGGAAAGAGCTAGCAAAATCAAACCCATTCCATTAAACCAACTCTTCGAACTGATTTAGTTTTGGCTCTGGACCTATTGGCCAAAACATCATAGATTTTTAACACATTCTAATGTATTTTGACCAAATCATAAACACATTCTAGTGTATTTTTAATAAAGTTCGTAAATTTTCTAAAATACAATTCTACTAGTCACAAACTCTGGAGGTTTAAGCAGTTTTAAACTGCCTGAAGCTGATTCTTTGCCAAGATAGTAACACTGAATAGTAAGTCCACTCTTTCTTTTTTAAACATGAAAGTCAATGGTTCTAAGTGAATGTCATGAATTATGAATCATAACATTATTAGAAAAATTCCTTCTAACTACTTGCATAAATGCCATATGCTGTCTGCCAATATCCTCTTTGTACCACAGCCCTATATTCATTAAGGTTTGCCCTGAAGGCTTTGTAAAAACTGTCTACCCATTACAATGCTCCTTTCTCCATGATTGAGATGGATATATACTAGAAAGGCCCTAAATATAACACAGGCACAGCTTTTGAATCAACAAATTGAAACTAAAAAACTGAAACTAATGCAATTCCACTGTGGTTTTAGATAGTCCAGATGCAAGTTTCAAGATATCATACAAAGAGACATGCAGGAATATGTCATATAGTTCAATCGATGGTACCTGAAATCGAGGGGATCGACGAAGAGATAATGCAGATCCAGGAGACAGAAATGCATGTCTACCCCCTTCATGAATAGCTTTCTCAGAATGCCAGTTGGTTCGTTCATGTTTAATTTGAAGCTCATTTTTCTCAGCTGGAGATTCATCTCTATTATCAGTTGAAACTGAAGAAACTGGAGCAGAAATGGAGATTGTGGAAGAGTGTTGATGAAGAGGTGTAAATTGAGGCAGAACTCCTGTTGAATCATAAAAGGTGCAAAAATATTTACTATATAAAGCATTGTGGCTCTAGTCTAGTTAATTGAATTAATGGGGGGCCAACTTTCAAGCATGCAGGATGCAAGGGATAATGTCATACCAAATTCAGCAGCTTTTTGGAACTTCTCTCTCATAATTCTGACAAATTTGAATAAACCATTCGTTCTATTCAACTCATGGATTAACTCTTTGATGTCATTCAAGTGTGGACTGCAATCCAGTACTGAGGATTATGAAAAAGAAAAAAGAGATGATTAAAATGCATGTCCATATAATGTAGTCAGAAAACAAATAAAGGAATATATCACTTACAGGTGTAAGTATCGTTTGCATGGCGGATGGTGAAAGAATACTCCTCACTTGGGTTTTTCGAGTTGATGTTGGTGAATATGAATTTAACTCCTACAGCAAAACAGAAATCTATAAGAACTAATATATGACAAAAAAATAAATACAAGTTCCACAAACAAGAACATTTTAATTACCATGTCCACCTTCAATTTGAAAACCAAGGACCTCATTGTACCAAGCAATGGCCTCTTGTATTTCTTCTCTACGTCCAGTGACTTGGTCACCCTTTCCTTCATATGTTGCCAAAGCTTTTGACATACCAAAGGACAAATTGGGGCACAGATCAGGCAGTAAACTAGGATAACCTTAGCACTAAATGATGCAAATAAAAAAATTCACTAAATATCTAAAAGGAAAAAAAAAATAGAATATAGAGTCAAAGTCCAAACATCGTTAAGGAGCAAATTGAGAGGACAGAGGAATACAAACATAAAAGTCAATGTATTGAGAGAGATATTTTTATTTTTTTTATATATTTATTCATTGCTTCAAGCATGTTAAAAGACAAGGATTGTGGAGGTAAATAAACCAAAATCAATATGGTCAGATAAAAGGAAGATCTTTCTATCTCAAAATTTTAGAAAATCAACAAATGTATCATCTTACAAACTGATAAGTAGTGAGTCATAACATTCTAATAAGAGGACAATAGCATGGAAACCTCAAAAACATCTAAATTCCATATAACCATGCCCATGCTGGAACAGGCTCAAAATGATACATGTAAACATGAGTCCATATATTACCGGCTACATCTAGGCAGAGATAAATAGATTCTGCTAACTCAGTTACCACAGAAATATAAGGCATCAGATGCAACAATGCTGAAAATAAATGCAATTTGGTCTATTTATGATCAGATGCAAGTGGAGTGCTGGAGTTGAAATGGAAAAAGGGAAAGATACAAATGCCTTCTTTTGAAGAATGACACTGAAAGCAATATGATTCCAACTCAACAATAGCTGATCCTAACTAGTTCAGGTCAGCTATGTAACAATACATATAATCATGCAACAGGTCTGTCCTCCCTGCCTTGTCAATGGTAAGGCTTTCATGAACCTGCCCAAGCAAAAGCTCTATACTTTGGATCCATCTCATCACCCCATTTTATTGAGTGTCAACAAAAGAGCTATGCCCTTTAACATCTGTTTGCTCTTCTACACTTGTATACCCTTGCATAATAACTGTAACTAGGACCCCAAATCAGCTGAACCAACTAGGGGAGGCATCATCTTAAATTGGTACACATCTATTGACTAAGGACTATTTTCCAAATATCAATTTCTATAATGAAACTGTGCTCCAGATGGAACTTAATGCCCAAAACAACTTCAAATTAGGGAGGACTTATTGTCATTCCTATACAGAGTAAGGGAATATGATGCCATCTGGAAACTAGAGATGAGAAATCAGCAACATTGTGATAGGCCTCCTATACATTATGTGTATACTAGAAAAGAGAAGAGGAATGTACTGCCACCTGACAGTTAGTTGTAACAGCCTTAGTATAGGCTAGGTCACAGTCTGGATACAGGCTGAGATGGTTTAAATAGGAAAAGAGAGGGAATTACAAGGGCTGGATATTGTTTGGATCTGGTAGGAGAGTGATAGCCTCTCGAATAGCTATCTGAGGATCAATTGGGACTCTTGTTTCTTGAAATTCTTGAAATTCAATAATAATTCTCCATTAGATACCTATCACATTGCTACAAAGGTAAATAGTTAAAAGGGCCAATTCTTTAAAAAACAGGGATTGATCTATAAAAATCTTTCTGACATGTAAAATGCAAAAGAATAATAGAATACTCTATTGGGCATTGATGGAAGCAGCATCTTGGAGACAAAAATCAAGAGAAATTTGGCTTAAGGAGGGAGATAGAAATATTAAGGTTTTTCATTAGATGGACAATGCTCATAGAAAAAGAAACTTTCTTACCAAGATTAAAGAAAATGGGGTGTGGCTTATAGAAGCAAGAGAGAGAGAGATAAAGGAGGGGGTGGCCAAGGCATTTAAGACCTCTAAAGAAGGGGATTGAAGGCTTGGCATTGATGCTATCTCCTTTGAGGTGCTAGACGATCAAAGAGTTTGGGAAGCTAGACAAGATTTTCACAAAGGATGAAGTGTATGGTGTGTTATCAAAATTGAATGGTGGCAAAGCCCCAAGCCCGAATGGCTTTTCTATGGTCTTTTGGCAATTCAATTAGGAGTTTGTGAAAACTAAAGCATTAAGCTTTTCTAATGAGTTTCATGACCATGGAAGGTTAGTAAAAAAACCTTAATGCTTCTTTTATGGTGCTTATCCTTAAGAAGAGAGGAGCAGAAGATCTTAAGGAATTTAGAACCATAAGTTTGGTAGGAGGCCTTTATAAACCGTTAGCAAAAGTGTTGGTCAATAGACTCAAGAAGAAAGTGGTGAGAAAAGTAGTTTCCAAATTCTAGAATGCTTTTGTGGAGGGAAAACAAATTCTTTATGCAAAGATAATAGCAAACAAGGTTGTTGATTCATTGTTGAAAAATAATATTATGGATTGTTGTGCAACCTTGACATTGAGAAGGCTTATGATCATATCAATTGGGTATTTTTTTTATAGTGATTCTTGGCAAGATGAGGTTTGAGCATAAATGGCTAGAGTGGATTAAGTGGTACATTTCTACATTCAATTTCTCCGTTTTGGTAAATGGTTCTCCCATAGGCTTTGTTTGAAACTCTAGAGAGTTGAGATAAGGGGAACTTCTTTCTCCCTACCTTTTTGTGATTGCAAAGGAGGCTCTCAATAGTTTGTTTTTGAGACCCCAAGAAGGAGGTTTTGTCACGATTTAAAAGTGGGGGGAAAAAGGAGTGAGGGAGGAAATTTCTCATCTTTATATTCATGACACTATTGTTTTTTATAAGGCTTCTTAGGAGCAAGTCACTAATTTATGTTAGTTTCTCATATGGTTCAAAGTCATTTTGGGTTTGAAGATAAATTTGGAGAAGAGCTACATCATTCTAGTTGGTATGGTGGATAACATGGAAGAGTTGGTTTCTAAGATTGGTTGTATGGTAAGGGAGCTACTAACTTCTTACTTAGGACTTCCCTTAGGGACCTCATGCAAATTGGAGGTGGTTTGGGATGGGGTTGAAGAGTGGTTTCGTAGAAGGCTTTCAATGCGGAAGAGGCAATACATCTCAAAAGGGAAAAAACTTACAATGATTCATAGTACTATATCCCATTTTCCAATTTACTTCATGTCTTTTTTCACCACTCTGAGAATTTTTAGTTTGAGGCTAGAGAAGATTCAAAGGAATTTTCTTTGGGGAGGAGTAGCCTTAGAGAACAAATTGCACTTAGTGAAGCGGTAGACTATCTATAAGGCCAAGTCAAAAGGAGGACTAGGTGTTCAATCTCCCTCTTTGCTAAAATAAAACCATTTTGTACAAATGGTGTTGGCATTATTTGTGTGAAAAGGAAACGCTATGAAAGGTCATAAGGGGGAAATACAAGGAGCAAAAGGGGGAAGGGGGAGTGGTTGTGTGAGGTGAGAGACTCTTTTAAGGTCCATGGAAAGCTCTAAAAAAGGAGTGAGATCTCTTTAACACAAGAGTCTCCTTTGTAGTGGGTGACGAGAGCAAAGTGAAGTTTTAGAAAGATAGATGGTGTAGTGAGGAGCCTTTAAGTGTGTTATTCTCATCCTTATTTGCCTTAACCAAATTGAAAGATGCATGGGTAGCAAATTTATGGGAGCAGAGGGGAAAATGAGGAGATTGGAACTTTTGTTTTGCAAGAAATCTGAATGATTAGGAGTTGGATATCGTGAAGCAATTCTAATTTAAAATCCAAGGATAGTCAGTGAATTGTGTTATCCCTTTTCCATTAGGGATAATTTGGAACTCCTAAATTCCTTCTAAGGTGAGCTTTTTCACTTAGGAGGCTTGTTGGGGTAATGCGTTGATTGGACCAACCACAAAGAAGAGGTTGGTTGTTAGTCATAAGGCATGCCACGTGTAAAGATGCAGAATCCACTTATCACATTCTTCTTCATTGTGACAAGGCTAGGGTTTTATGGAAATTGATGTTCTCTTTATTTGATATTCCTTTGATTATTTTTGTCTCAATTAGGGAGACTCTCCTAGGGTGAAATGGCTCTTTTGTAGATAGAAGGCGAAAGAAGGCTTGGAAAGCCACTCCCTTATGTATTTTTTGGATTATTTGAAAGGAAAGAAACTGAAGATTGTTGGAAAACAAGATGTCAAATCAAAGGCTCAAAAGCTCTTTCCTTAACAATTTATCTCTATGGATTAAGGTGTACATAGATGGAAGCACAATGTCTCTATTGGTTTTGGTTTTATAGTTTGGTTAGGTTCTTATTGAGGGAGGGAGTGGGTTTTTGTTTCCTTTTTTTTTTTTTTTTTTGCCTTTTTAGCACTCCTTGTATATGTTTTGTGTACTCTTGTGCACTAGTTACACTTATTTACATTCTCTTATTTATCAAAAGATAATTTAAACAACTCAAAGATACCACTAGCCACTCTATCAACTAAGTTAAAAATAATCATATGCAATAAATAACCAATTCAACTCAATAAAGCCTTATTATAGTCCCACCATTTGGAATCAAGCATATAAATCTATCTATTTTATATAAAATAGAGAATGGGAGATGTGTATTGTAATGTGCCAAAAGGGAACTCTAGTAAAGATTGTATACTTAGATCTTTTTCATTAATCATCTCTATCTAGACCCCTATCCTTCATTAAAAAATGAAAAATTATGCTTTCACTCACAAAGCTCTTCTTTTGCCTTCCTAATATTGTAAACCAAAGAGTGAATGGGCATGAGAAAGTGGTTGCGGAGGTTCCCAAGGGAGAGCAATGTTTTATGTACAATATCATTTTGAGCATTCATGGGCCACACTCTAATGGATGGGATGTCAATGTTGTTGCTAGGTGGTCTCATTAGTGTCCTTAGAAGGCCACTACATAAGTATTCTTTGATTACTCTTGTTTCACTCAGTATTCAATTAGTGATGGTACAAAAATCTACTTTTGAGAAGTTCCCTAACCTTTATAAAGTAGCAAGGACAAGAAACTCCTATGTTTCTTTAGTTCTTATTTCTTCCTCATTTTCATCATAGAATTTCAATTTTCGACATAATCTTTTTTTATTTAAAAAAATTTTAAAAAAAAAACTCACTATCCTTATGTTGATTTTAGTCCATGTGCATTTATCACCTACCTTCCCCAATGAGAGAGTTTGGTTTTTGACATCCTCTACTATGTTCTTAATTAATTCATCCAATAGAGTCTTTGTTCCCATCAATTCAAGATTCTTTGTTCCAGCAAATTTCATTTAGAAAGCCAAAACTCCACCCAAAGTCAAAATGTTTGCATGGTTGGTTGCAAGTAGGAAGGTTAATTTCAATGACTCACTATGGATGAAGAGACCCTACAAAGCCCTTAGCTCAGAGTGGTGTGTCATGTGTAAGAAGAGTGAAGAATCATTAGATTTTTTTTATTTTTTATTTTTTATTTTTGCATTGTCTAATAGCATTGGCATTAGGGCATAGGTTGTTTGGATTGATTAGGTTCCGCCTAGGAGTGTGGTGGATGGTAACAATTTCCTACAAGGGTTTTGGAGATCTTCTTAAAGGGAAGCCACATTGATGTATTGTTAGCCTCAAATAATTTGGACCATATGGCTGAAGGGGAATGCAAGGTTTTTAAGAATAGATTGAAAATGTTGGACACATTATGGGATTCCATTTATTTCTCCTCTTCCCTTTGGGCATCAACTAGTGCATTATTTACATACAACCCTTCAACTATTATATTGCTAAATTCAAACCTAGTATGCGCATCTACTAGGTTAGCTGAGAAGATATGTTCTAAATAGACTCCTTTAGTTGGTTGTGTCAAGTTGACTTATGATGGGTGCTCATTCAGAAATCCATGACAGCTAGGAATCGAAAGAATGTTCATGAATCATCATGGATCACCATGGAATATTGAGAATGTTCTCTAAACATACTGGACTGGGTCTAGCAATTAAGGTGGAAATTGTAGCCCGGTAGAAAGACCTTAAGGGTATTTCCAACCTTCTAGTAGAGGGAGATTCCACAGTAATCCTATCTTGGATAAATAAGAAAGAAAGAGGTTCATGGAAATTTGATAAGTAGCTTCACCAAGTTTTCAATTTTACTTCAGAGATTTGAGTGCTCTCTTAGTAGGATTCCTCGTTTAACTAATCATGTAGTAAATATGAAAGCAAAAAAATCAGGAAACCAAACATTTGATGTCCTTTATAGAGAATTTTCTACCCCTTAAATATTGATTTTGCACTTAGAACAATGCTCTATGTTTTCTGGAATAGATAGTATTGTCCTAGTATAAATCCTGTGTACTTTGCCCTCCCTTCTTTTAGCACTTCTTAATGCATTACTTTCCTGGCTTATAAAAAATTGATAGTTTTGTCCTACTTTTGATTAGAGATATGTAGCGGTTGATATTATGAAGGAAGGATTTCCCATTCTTCTTTGCACTTATTTCATGGTAATGAATTGTTTTGTTTCTTTATAAAAAAAGAATAAAAAATAACAAAGCACTTTTAATGCATTCAACTTCAATTGAATCACTCCCTCTTAAAAATTCAAGAATCCCAATCCAAAATCTCCACTATAACCCTTCCTTAGGGAATAATTGGGAAATTGCTACTCTACACCATCATTATCCTACTCTACATTCATAATCCACTTTCATTAACCTAATGTTTTTATCATTTTCCCTGTATCAAATGGTGAAAAGCAGTACAATTGATGAAAGCTTTGGTTCCATTTAAATGAGCACATGTCATTCAGATTAAGATGAAATTACAAGCAGAATAGCTTATTATTCAATTCATCTTAAGCTTCCATAAAATTTATGAATGCCATAAAAACCTTAAACGTAGATGAATAACGTAGAAGGTCAACTTGATGAAAGTAAATTACCTATATCTTGTTGAGATATTATTGCTGCACATTGATCTTTTCTAGCTTTGTGCTCTTCAACAATTCTCTTAAGCTCTTCTATTTTAGCCTTTGTAGCAGAAATTGAGTCCATTATAGCCATCTTCTTGGCCTCTTTACGTGTCTTCACTATAAAGCCATGGAAAAAACAATAATGAAATGCAAGTTTGAACTTCTGAGAAAATTTATATAACTATTTATATCATACAACCCATAGAGAAATTTACACAAATGAACTTGTTAATATTTTTTTAAAGAAAAAAAAAGAAAAAAAAAAGAAGATAATTATCATTGTTTGAATAGGTGAGAAAAATGAAAGCTTTCTGAATTAATTGGCTAACAGATAAGAAAGAAATCTGTATATGCTAGAATGCTATAGATGAGGACATTGATATTTGAAGAGTATATCAAGAAATTAGTAAATTGGCCAACAAAAATACCAGCATGCTTTTAAATTGAAAAGCTGGGAAAAAATTTTCTTGATGATCAACTGGAGACATAAATTCTTTCATCATAAATAAATAAATATATATGTATAGATATATAGATATATAGATAGATAGATAGATGGATATAGATATTATCAACTTTGCCAGCAGGGTGTTCTGAAATTTCCTAAATAAGCCTCAAATTCTAACTATATAAACCTGTTCTCTATTCCATATATATCAAATAGAGTCAAAAAGAGTACCCTGCCCCAAAAGCAAAAAAAATGTTAAGCATGCCAAACACATAGGTGCCAGTTTAAAGAAAAGTTCATTTATTAGATTTACCATTTCTTCAAGTCATATGCATCCAAGTGAGAAAGATACTTTCACTAGCAGGTTTATATATTCCAATCATGTAGTGTCCTCCACTTAATGTCTTCTAACAATTCATGAGCAACTCAAAATTTTGCTTCCCAAAAAACAAGCATTTTCAAATCCATATTTCTATTTTATTATAGACTATAATGCAGGTATCTAAAATTAGTCAATCAATGTCACTTCCAAAGAAATATTAAGATCAAAGAAGCAGCTCAACAATTTCAAATTGCACAATTTTATTACCTTTGAAATATTTTAACAAAAAAAGAAAAGAAAAAATCGAGACAATGATGCAAGTGCCAAAACAGGACATAAATGCAAATTCAAAAACTGAACTCCCAAGATCTTAAACCAAAACAGTATAATGCACTAAACATTCAAATTCAATCTTATGTAAAAACAACCAATTCCATCCACAGTTTCCCTTCAGATGCACTGAGAAAACTTAAAGAATTATCCATTGGGAGCTATAGCTTCAAGAAAACAAACCAAACTTTTGATTCAGAAAACAAAAAATACCTGCTAGAGCTTTCACCAAATCATCCTCCATCTCTCTTAATTGAGCTTTAAGCTTTCCTAGTTTTACTGTAAAATAAAACAAACACATCAAGCTCATTCATTGAATACTATAAGGTGAAATTCAACATTATGCCCCAACAGTTAATTTAATGTTGGATTCATTCCTTAACCCCCCCTATGGTTGCTAAAAAAACTGAAAAAAGAAAAATAAAACAAAATAGAATAACTAATCAAAAGTTCCTATCCTCTGATGCACAGAACCTTCAACGCTTTCCTACGCTTTCTCACCAACCAAACAAAGCAAACCAAAAGAAACCCTAACTGATCACACTCGACATACAAACCCTAGCTCCACTCCGAGTACGTAATCTTAACCGGAACCCTAGGTTTCGCTTCAAAAACCAACAATCAAATTCAAAATTCCTTCCCTAAAACGAGAAATCAAAACGGACCTTGATTTTCGACCGTTTTATGTGCTTTGGACTGGAGCGTCTCCAGAGATCTCCGAAACGAAAGCACCGCGGAGTCAATTTTCTGCTGCTGAATCGGAATCTCCTTGTCACAGATCAATCGCAGCTCCTGCATTTTGGTCCGTGCAGATTGCTCCACTTTGCTCTGCATTTGTGGAGAGAGAAAGAGAATGAGTGAGAGAGAGAGAGAGAGAGAGAGAGAGAGTTTGAATGCGAAGCGAAATTGGACGCTCAGCCCGCCATTTCTACTTTAAACGCAGTTGGGGCCTGGAGAGAATTTATACGTAGGCTGGAGGTTGCACGGAGATACCATGCTTTGCAAGGGATTATTTGACAGGTGGCGCTCCACGTTGGCACCGCTCTACGCATCAAACGGTGGAGGTAATATGAGCGTTTTTCCTTTTTCTTTCTCCGAGTGCTAAAACGCAACGTTGGGTTTACTCCGTTATTCTGCTTCTTCGAGTGCTAACACAAAGTTGGACTTTCACCGTTTCATTTTTCAAGTGCACCATGGCACATTGAGTTTCCTTCGTTTTCTGTTTGCAATGTTTTAAATATCAAATCCAATCGGCTCTTTCAATCAATCGAATCTCTCTAATTCAATTCACCCTTTTACTTTGAAGGACTTTGAAAATGGAGTGTTTGTTTTTTTAAAGTAATTTATTTTCAAGCTTCAATTATTTGTTTTTTTTTTTTTTTTTTTTTTTTTTTGAGTTTTTAACTTTTTTACCAATATTTTTAATTGAATAGGAAAACTAAAATATGAATTTTTTTAAAAAAAGTTTGAAAAAATAGTTGATTAACACTTCTAATCCCTATAACATTTGAAATTATAGATCTCCATGCCTAAAATTGTTGCTCTAAATAACTAAATCATGAAAGTGGCTTTGAATACCTAAATTACAGTTCTAAACGCCTAAATTTAAAAAAATGGTATTCTAAACACCTAAATCATGAAAACGATATATCGAATTGAGAAGAATATGACTCTAGACACCTAAAATCGCAACTTTGAATGCCTAAATTAAAAAGGGTGACTCTACTTAATATTATCAAGTTGTATTTAGAATTATATTAAATTAAGTTCAATTTATATTTAAGTGGAAAAAAAAAAAAAAAAAACCACACACCACCTAATTGATAATTGGACTACCTCACCTTTGAACTACGCTTTAGTAGGACTAATTGACCATTGGACCGTTGATTCGGTGAACCAATGAGCTAATTCTAAGTTAGCAGTTTCATTTTTATTTATAATTTATTTTTTCCCAAAATGGAGAAGCCCATTTCATTGGGTTGATCTTCAAAAGGGCCACATCTTCCCATTGGGTTTTCTTTGTTTTCATGTACCGAGCCATGCTATGGGCTCTTCATGTTAGGGCCTTAGCCCACATAAAAGTTGGTATAATGTAAAAAAATAGGCCTGTTAATTTTAGGGTTGGGCTAAAAGGATAATACAAACCGAAATTGTAAAACGCGGTTTCCAAATAGGCCCAAAAGATGGGTAAATGGGCCATTTTGGACCCAAAATGGCCTAGAAGAAAGAGGAAAGCACACTCGTTATGGACACATGCTAGTTATAATCTTAACATATGCTTAGTTCATTACAAAATTTCAAACCTACATGTCAAAAAAATTAATATGGCTTGACCAACATCACACAACACCCACATGGATTTCTATGTTACCTTAAACTTCAAACCTAAAATAGCAAGACCCACATGGATATCAATGTTGCCTTGAATTTCAAGCCCAAAAATGGCAAGAAACCCAAGAAAAAAAATCATGAATTGTCAAATCCCATGAACCAATGCTTGATTCATACGATGTCTCAAATTTTTTTGAGTTGACTTTTGCACCAAGGGGCTCCTCATGCCAGGTCTTCAATATCCATTATCTTTTTCTCTCTATGTTTTGACCTTAGCCCAAAAGGCCTAGGCCCAAAATGTCAAGATCAGACATTTCCATTATGCAGGTATCTTCTCTAGTGGTTTCAAATTGGGTTATTTGATTAAAAGAGCCTCTCAAAACCTAATTTTTGAAATTTAACCTCTCACAATTTTTTGACATCATTTAGACAAAAATATCTTCATTATTTTCTTGTAAAAATAAACATTTTTTTTTAAAACCTTATATGTAAATACTTAAAATAGAAAATAACATTTATATTAAAAATATATTACTTTTCCAGAGAAAAAATATGGGAAGGGTTAGATTTCCGATTTTAGGGATTATTTTGTCCCTTTTAACCAAATATTTCTTTCAAATTCTTATTCTTATTCTCTATTTTAACGTCCCAAATGTGACCAAAATCATTTAGCAAAAGAAGAAAACTTCTCTTCGGCTCCTTTCCATATTTTTTATATACAAAAATATTGTTAATACCAACATGAGAAAGTATGATAAGATGGTTGAGTTTTAAAACCCGCATTGACTCAAAATGCATTGCATCAACACAAAAACCCAAATATTTTATGGTCTCATTCCCACAAACCCCACAACAAGATGGACATGGTAAGCTCACCATAGTCACTAATAAAAAGGTTGAGCCCTAAAAAGAGAGGAAAAGACAAGACTAAAAATCATACCATACATGGTCTCTTTCCCCTTTAGAGCCGAAAGAAGGAAAGCAAAATAGGGCATTACCCTTGAAAGAAGAGAAGAAGGTTCCAACAAAACCCCAAGAGAAAGCAAAAGAAAGAAAAGGAAAAGCACACGGCAAATTTTGTTCTCTCAGGTGGAAGGATGTGAGCTGATTTTTGCGAAACCCCATGAGACCTAACTTACAAAAGTTGGGGTTGGAATCCGTTGATTTTGAGGACTTTACTCATTGGGATTGTTTCTTGTGGTAATAATTGCTCAAAAGTGAGCACTTTACCACTTTGCTTGTCCTTTCATCAATTCGTCTTGGTTTTTGGTCTTTAATTCGTTGTGGGTGGAGAAAACAAAACTCCAAAAGTTATTTTAAAAAAATAATATAACGGTTACATGATGAAACTATTTTCCAAAATAGTTTTCTATTTTCTTAAATAAAAAATTTTAAAAATAAATTTTATAATAAAAAATTATTTTCTATTTTCTATTTTTAAAAACAAAAAATATGATGTTTTCAAAATGTATATTTGACCTGTTTTTATTTATTTTTTTGATAAATATTTTAAAAAACAATTATACAAACATATATAATAATTTAAAATAAAATTTTAGATATGAAAATTATTTTTTAAAATATATTTAAAAATATTTTAAATTTTTAAACTGATTTTTATTCTATAAAACATAAAAAATATATATATTTTTAAAAACACTTGTCAAAGTGGGAACTAAAATTTTATTGAAAGACAAGATGTAAAAAAGAATAGTTTTTTTCAGCATTATTACCCATGAAGTTCTGTAAACTTGTGCATGATGTAAAATTTATTAAATTATTCTTTATAATTTTTTAATTATTGTTCAAAATATCCCATTTAAAAAATCAAAACATATCAAATTTATTCCAAAAAATCTGATTTTTTTTAATAAAATTTTTTATTATTTCTGTTTTTGTTAAATTAAAAAACTATTTTTTCTAAGTATAGAGAAATGTTTTCAATGACATATTTGATAATATCTTTAAAATTGATTCTGAAAAATAATTTTTGAGAATAATTTTAAAAATTTTTATATTATATTTAGGAAAAAAATTATTTGAGAACTTAAATATAAACAAACACTTTCTAATAAAAAATAAAAATACAAAGTGCTCTCCAAATTTTTTAATTGTTTATCATGAAATCCTGTAAAAAAAGTTGAAAACATCTTAAAATTATTCTAGAAACTTTTACAACTTGTTGGACAAGAGAACAAGTTTTCGTTTTTTAGAAAAAAAAATTAGAAAAGCGCGTTTGATAATAAAAATTTTTTTTTTTTGTTTTTTGTTCCAAGAATAAAAAATATCATATTTTCAAATAATATTTTTTATGTGTTTTATGTTATTTTGATTTGTTTTTTAAGAACTGTTTTAAAAAATAATTATATAAATATGTAAAATGTTTTAAAATAAAACACTAGATATAAAAATTATTTTTAAAAATATTAAAAACATTTTAGATATCCAAACAAATTTTTATTATACAAAACATCTAAAATAGTTTGCAAAAGTTATTTTTGAGAACTATTTTCGAAAATAGTTATCAAACATAGCAATAACTTTTTTCTCATAACAAATTCTAAAAAAGAAAATTTGATTTTTTTAGAAGTTTGTCCATTGTGTTTTCTAAGTTACAAAACAATATTCTATTCTAAAAAAGGTTTTCAAAGAGAGATGATGAGAGAAAAAAAAAAAGGTCAGAAAAAATAATTTTTTTATTGAAAAAAATATTTTTTTATTAAAAATTTGAAGGAAAGAAACTTACATTTAAATTTTCTTTACCTTTTCTTTGAAAAATGGGGAGAAAATGCTTTTAGATTTTTTTTTCTCCTTTTCTTTAATGGAAAATTTTAAAACATTTTCAACTTTTCTAATTATTTTCATAAATAAATTCTTATTTTTAATCATTATTTGTATTTGTATAATTATTTTTTAAAATAGTATTAAAAAAATATAATAACAATTAAAATATATTTTTTGGAACATGTTCTCAAAAATCATTTTCCATCAAACAATTACCCACCATATTTTCGACTCTACCAAACAAGTTCTCAAACAACAATTAAAACACTCTCTCTCAAAAAATGATTGCATTCAACTAAATTCAGCCGACACACACGTTCTAGTGACTCTGCCCATAATTAATAAAAGGTGTCATAAAATCCACAAACAAGACAATACGTGGCATTTAAATTTACCTAGAATGCATGTGAGTGTCGACCGTCCGTCCGCACAAAAGCTCCCCTTGAGAGGGACAATTCAATCCAATAGAAAACAATTGCACAACAGTCTTGACTCTTGAGTGGGAAAGAGTCGGGAAAATTCAAATAAATAAACATACCAACAACATCTTTAATACCATAAAGCTCACCCCACGAGTGCCCAAATGATTTTAGAATGCTATCTTAGACTAGAAATTGAATCAAAAACCTTATCCAAGACCCCAAAAAGAACCCTGGTGGGATTCAAAAATATTCAAAGTCCAAAAGTAAAATTAATGCAACTTTATTTATTTATTTAATATATAAATAAATAAAGGTACGTTAGAGGACTAAGCGTGACATATTATAATGTAGGAGATTGTGAAATTAGATCTTATTTTAAAATTTTAAAATGAGTGAGATTTGTTAATAAATAAATACATAAAAAGACTAGAAAAGAATAATATATATTATAATGGTTTTTTGGTTTTATGTTCTACGTATTCAACACCACCGTATAATAATGATAACAATTATTACTTGCATTTTTGGAGGTTCTTAGACTTTGCACATGCTGCTTTAGAGAAAAATAAGGACCTCAATGGATCCATGGTTGTTTTATTGGAGCCTTTTGGCGCTTATTGGTGTCCCTAGATTCCTCCATGTCCATCCCCAACCACCAATTATGCACCCATCTACACTTTTCTTCTCTCTCAATCCACCTCATTTTTATGTTTTTAAGAAACATGGTTCAGTGGTAGGGCTTTCTCGTAATGGATCAAAGTTCATGTCAAATTATGAAATTTAAAAAAAAAAAAAAAAAAAAGATTTCTTCGTCTCGTAATTTATTCTCCTAACAAGGATTTCTCGAACCCACCTCAAATAGAACAAGATGAGACATAAATTTGTAACTAGGAATAATTACGATGCACATCTAATTGTGTAGATATTATTCGCTTTAAACCCAACAAGGTCTTCACGGTTTTAAAACATATCTACAAGATTAAAAGAAGTCTATATTTATATAGCGTTAGAAACTTTCCCTTAAACATAGGATATCACAGGAACAAGAATATATACGACTTGTTTACATCCTATTGAGTTTAAGAATGCGTTTCACATTGATTTTATAAAATGTTTCTAATTTTCCTAACATTTAAATGATAAAAAATTTGAAGTGTTAGAAAAATTAGACACATTTCTTAAAATTACTGCTAAACAAACTCTAAACTTTTCGGGTATTTAAGTGGAGAGTAGGGCATGGTGAAGGAGTGAATTTGTATCACCTAAGGTTTGCTTTATATGAGAATAAATGTCTTCTCACGTTTGAAATTCGAACAAATGCATTATATTTGCCTTTGAATAATCTACTAATTCTTTAATCATGAAGAGGTTTAGCAATCAAACTTACAGAGACAAAAGATGCAATCAATTCGATTAAAGTGCTGCAAAGCAGTTAGTTCAGAATGTTATGTCAATTTGGATAGTTGTAAGGGTTGTTATGGGGACTTAAATTCCTATAACCCTAAAGATGTGACTGATGGTGGAACCCAGTTACAAGCAAATTGTCACTCTACAATTATTCCCAAGTCTCAATTTATGGCTATAATGATATGTATACCCCAACCCACCTGCTTGGCTCATGTGCCAACCTTTGTTTTTACTACCCTCATTGAAGGGATGCTGATAAAAAAGTAGTACCTTAGTGACCTAAAATGAAAGTAATACTATGCTACTGGTGGTCAGAATCGATAAATGTAGCAAGTTTGATTAATCTTATAACCCCATATTTTGATTCCAAATATTCAACTGGCCTAAACTTTCAACCTCTAATTCTTATACCCATTGAAGAAGACGAGATGAGAAACAACTTGGCCCATCTGACACATGATGTGCCTGTGGATGTGAAACAAAGAAAATCATATACCTTTCAAACAGGTTCATGACTCTCATACAGTACAAAATAGAAAAATGTTGTGGAAACCGGTCCGTACCCATGATGAATTTAATTCAATCATGTACTAGTTATCATCAATCTGGTTCTGAAAAACCAGCCCCACTTGGCCATAAGCTGAAGATTTGATAAAAATGACCAAAATACACCTAACCTGTGAGGCCCTGTTTCTAAGACTAATATTTCTTCTAATTATGAGGAGAAGAAGAGATGTTGATTGAGGCCAAAAACTCCAGCCCATTGTAAAGTGGAGCAGTGAGGGGGGCTGTGGTTGTGTAGTAGTAGGGCGGTTCTCTACTTTTGATGGGGGGGTGCTTGTCTCTTCCTCTATGCTATGGACAAAAAAAGGACTTCATCCACAAAAGCTGCCCTACACCAGGGATGGTTTGGCCCTTTAAACAACTCTCATTCTCTCTCTCTCATGTGCAACCTCCTCCTTGGTGCCTAGATTCCAAGATGACACTCTTGTCAGATAATTCAACTAAAATAATATTGATCCACACCATAGTCACGAGGCAGGCAATATAATGGCTGGAGTATATATATATATATATATAGACACATACTGTTGATGATATTCTGAGTATGGCCTGTAATGGTCACGCGACATCACGTGCCGTCCCGATATTTCTACAAGATAGGAAAAAGGGTGCCTTATTTTTATGGGTGACTGACCCACAAGTCAAATTGGCTCTCAATTTCCAGGAGATTATAAAAGTTTGCAGGTTCAGCACCATAAATCTGGCCATCAAGTTTTGAACTTGTATTCTTTGTGTCTAATGGTTGAGAGGACCATTGAAGTTCACAGGTCTTGTTTTTTTATGCAAGGGGGCAGTTTTTAAATACTGCCCATAAGGACTATGTCTGCAGATGGATCTGCAGAAGGGATTTCACCATAGAATAAGCACTAGATCTGAACTAGTCTTGGCCTTTTTACACTACTAATATGGAAGCCCAGCAGTAATAACACCCTGTGTTCTGCAGCTTTTCCTCTTTCAAAGAGTAGTTTTGGACATAATCTGCTGAGATAGGTGCTAAAGGCAAAGGGGATGTTCAAATTTCACTACAGCCACCATAAGTAAGGCTCCATTTAGAAATATCCATATAATTGCACAACTTTTGCTGTTGAATAAGCAGACCAGCGGTTGAACTGGTGAGTCAAACACTTGACATTAAGTCATTTCCCCATTTCATTCTAAAGCACAATGGGTTTCACTAACTCGGTGTAATCTCAACTTGTAGAGCTAAACGATAAGAGAAGAAATGGGGGGTTAGTCCTGGTTGACTCAACCAAGTCCACCCATGACAAGGCTGAGTCAGACTCAACACAAGTTGGCCTAATATGATGAAACTGACAGGATGTATACGATAATGAGCTAGATATCGGTTTGTAGATCAATAGGAGAGAAAAATGAAGGATTACTGATAACAAGCCACAGAAAGGGTTAAAAGGTTTCATATAAAAAACAGAGACAAAGTCACTAACACACCCGTCTCTCCTTTTCACTTTAAAAAGAACAGCTATCTTCCTTCCCACCACCTCACCTCCACCATAAACAAATGCGAAAACACCCATCTAAAATTCCATTTCTCTGTGCAAACATCATGGCCTAGCTGTTCTTGGATCCGGAGATTCTGGGTCTGTCGAATTATTTATACATGTATTTAAAAACCATAGCCCACATTAAGACATGATTTGGTTTCTCTCATTGTCCCTCCCTAGGCTCAAACCACCCTCCTTTCTGTTCCTCTCATTGGAGTTCGTAGCATAGCTGTAATGCCTGTTAATCCATGGACCCTCTTCTCCTTCCTAATCTTCTCTTTTTCATTTTTAATTCTCTTCCCCCTCATGGCTTCCGCCATCAACCAACAAGGCCAAGCTCTACTTTGGTGGAAGGGGAGCTTGAAGGAAGCGCCAGAGGCCTTAAGCAACTGGGACCAGAGCAATGAGACTCCATGTGGGTGGTTTGGGATCTCTTGCAACTCAGACAATCTAGTGGTGGAACTCAATTTGAGGTATGTCGATTTGTTTGGGCCGCTTCCCTCTAATTTCAGTTCATTGACGTCCTTGAACAAGCTAGTCTTAACTGGAACCAACCTCACTGGTTCCATCCCAAAAGAGATCGGTGTTCTTCAAGATTTGAATTATCTAGACTTGAGCGACAATGCCTTAACTGGTGAAATCCCAAGTGAGGTTTGCAGCTTGCTCAAGCTCGAACAGCTCTACCTCAATTCAAACTGGCTTGAGGGATCTATCCCAGTCCAACTCGGGAACCTCACTAGCTTGACATGGCTAATTCTATACGACAACCAACTGAGCGGTGCAATTCCAAGTAGCATAGGGAACTTGAAGAAGCTTGAAGTGATTCGAGCAGGCGGCAACAAGAACTTGGAAGGCCCTCTGCCTCAAGAAATCGGCAACTGCACCAATTTGGCCATGATAGGCCTTGCTGAAACAAGCATGTCAGGGTTCCTCCCTCCAAGTCTTGGTCGCCTCAAGAAGCTTCAGACACTTGCAATCTACACCGCCCTCCTGTCAGGCCCAATCCCCCCTGAGCTGGGTGACTGCACCGAGCTGCAAAACATCTACCTATACGAGAACGCGCTCACTGGATCCATCCCAGCCCGCCTAGGAAGCCTCCGGAACCTCCAGAACCTATTGCTATGGCAAAACAACCTGGTGGGCACCATTCCACCGGAGTTGGGAAACTGCAAGCAATTAGTAGTGATTGATATATCCATGAATTCCATATCCGGTAGAGTGCCTCAGACGTTTGGGAATCTGAGCTTTTTGCAGGAACTTCAACTGAGCGTGAACCAAATCTCAGGTCAGATTCCAGCGCAAATTGGGAACTGTCTCGGCCTCACCCATATCGAGCTCGACAACAACAAGATCACTGGTACAATACCTTCCTCTATCGGTGGCCTAGTGAATCTAACACTACTCTACTTGTGGCAAAATATGCTGGAAGGGAACATACCTGAATCGATTTCGAATTGCCGTAGTTTGGAAGCTGTTGATTTTTCAGAGAACAGCTTGACTGGTCCGATTCCGAAGGGGATTTTCCAGCTCAAGAAGCTTAACAAGCTATTGCTTTTATCCAACAATCTGGCCGGTGAGATACCTCCGGAGATTGGTGAGTGTTCGTCGTTGATACGGCTCCGAGCGAGCGATAACAAGCTGGCTGGATCGATCCCGCCACAGATTGGGAATTTAAAGAATTTGAATTTCTTGGATCTGGCATTGAATCGCCTCACTGGTGTCATACCGCAGGAGATCTCTGGTTGCCAGAATCTGACGTTCCTGGACTTGCATTCCAACTCGATTGCCGGAAACCTACCGGAGAATTTGAACCAACTGGTTTCCCTCCAGTTCGTTGATGTATCTGATAATCTGATAGAAGGGACTCTGAGTCCGAGTCTTGGATCTCTGAGTTCGCTCACCAAGCTCATTCTCCGTAAGAATCGGTTGTCCGGTCTGATTCCAAGTGAACTCAATTCGTGCGCGAAGCTGGTGTTGCTGGACCTGAGTAGCAACGATCTCACAGGTAAAATTCCATCCAGTGTGGGCGAGATTCCAGCTCTGGAGATCGCTTTGAATCTGAGCTGGAACAAACTTTCCGGCAAAATTCCGTCGGAGTTCACGGACTTGGATAAGCTCGGAATATTGGATCTCTCACACAATCAGCTCTCCGGCGACCTCCAACCCCTCTTCGACCTCCAAAACCTCGTGGTCCTCAACATCTCCTACAACAACTTCTCGGGGCGCGTGCCGGACACCCCTTTCTTCTCCAAGCTCCCACTGAGCGTCCTCGCCGGCAACCCCGCCCTCTGCCTCTCCGGCGACCAGTGCGCCGCCGACAAACGCGGTGGCGCTGCCCGCCACGCCGCGGCGGCCAGGGTGGCCATGGTGGTGCTACTATGCGCCGCCTGCGCGCTGCTCCTCGCGGCGCTCTACATCATTCTCGGGAACAAGATGAATCCACGTGGCCCCGGAGGGCCCCACCAGTGCGATGGCGACAGCGATGTGGAGATGGCCCCCCCATGGGAGTTGACCCTGTACCAAAAACTGGACCTCTCTATCGCTGACGTGGTACGCTGCCTGACAGTTGCCAACGTCGTCGGCCGTGGCCGCTCCGGCGTCGTGTACAGAGCCAACACCCCCTCCGGCCTCACCATCGCCGTGAAAAGATTTCGCTCCAGCGAAAAATTCTCCGCAGCAGCATTCTCATCCGAAATCGCCACGCTGGCACGCATCCGCCACCGAAATATAGTCCGACTGTTGGGGTGGGCGGCCAACCGAAAGACGAAACTCCTCTTCTACGATTACTTACCAAGTGGTACATTAGGCACATTACTCCATGAATGCAACTCAGCCATAGTTGAGTGGGAGAGTCGGTTCAATATAGCCTTGGGCGTGGCGGAGGGCTTAGCCTATCTGCACCATGATTGTGTGCCACCCATCATCCACCGAGACGTCAAGGCTCACAACATTTTGTTAGGGGACCGATACGAGGCCTGCTTGGCGGACTTTGGGCTAGCCAGGTTGGTGGAGGACGACGATGGCAATGGGTCCTTCTCCGCCAACCCTCAATTCGCCGGATCCTACGGCTACATTGCACCCGGTGAGTGTTTTCCGTCTCCTGCATGGTCACATTCGGTGTGCAATTTTTTACTCATTTACCCATTTACTCGGGTGTAAAAGTTTCCCTTTCGGTTCGAGACTGTTGCATTTGGAGCCTCTGATGATAAGATTCTGATTAAAACCTTGACAAAAAGATTCTGACAAAAATATCACATCATGTCATGTGGCCGACGTTGTTCCGCCTTTTTAGCGAAGTTTTTTTTTTAAATTCATTTTTGTACTGCCATTAATAGTATAGCTATTGGATTCAGTAAGTTAGATTTTTGAAATGGAAATGGTATGTTTGCAGAGTACGCTTGCATGTTGAAGATAACCGAAAAGAGCGATGTGTACAGCTTCGGGGTGGTTTTGCTGGAAATCATAACCGGGAAGAAGCCGGTGGACCCTTCATTCCCTGATGGGCAACATGTAATTCAGTGGGTCCGAGAGCAGCTAAAGAGCAAGAGGGACCCGGTTCAGATACTGGACCCGAAGCTCCAGGGCCACCCAGATACACAAATACAAGAAATGCTCCAAGCACTGGGGATATCCCTCTTATGCACAAGCAACCGTGCGGAAGATCGTCCTACAATGAAAGATGTTGCGGTTTTGTTAAGGGAAATACGCCACGAGCCCAGCACAGGAACTGAGCCTCACAAGCCTAATAGCAATGGATCCAAAAAGCCTGAAGCTCCTGCCTACTCCTCCCAACTCTTGCTCCTCCAAGGCTCTTCCCAGTACTCACTGGCATATTCATCTTCCTCAGCTGGTTATAATGTCAATAATGATGCTAGTGTGTGATGACTGATTGAAAAGGGTTCCGCTAGTGTTGTTTATTGGGAATTGGGGAGTAGGGAGACATGGGTATTGTAAAGAGTTAGCTAACAAGGTGAGCCAAAAAAGGAAAATTGATTGAGTGTATATAGCAATTTAATCTGACATTATTATGAGATGAGACTATTTCTCAATCAAATTACTTGGTTTTGGGTTTTTGCATGTCTTAGGTGAAACCGTGATTCCGTGGAAGGCAATTTCATAGAGAGACAGAGACACTAGTGTTTTGCTTTCTTGTGAAGTCAATTCCATCATTTCACTGAAAAGGACCACAAGGATGTCCTGAAAGATGTGTTTGTTGTGGTGTTTGCAAGATTTAAAAGGCCTTTTTCTTGGCCTTTGGAGGATGGGCTGGCTTCTCCTCTGTCTCTCTCCTTGGGGATGTGTGGTTGTGGGGAATTGTGGGCAATGATTGGTTTTCTCTTCCTCTTTCATAATTAAGGATAAGGAGAAGGAGAAGTCTCCTTCGTTTCATGCAAGTCTATAGGTCCCCACCACGTGAACCAGAGACATACAAAACACTAGAGAAGGTATGGAAGCTTGCTGAGATACATTGGATTTATGAAAAATTAAGCTGCTACATCCAAAAGCAAACCAAATGTCTTCCTTTCACCAACAACCAATCGACTCCTGCAAAACCCATTCAACCCAGTTCCAAAGATTTGTGTCAATTCTATATACACACTTAGTTCATTTTTCACATCTCAATTCTTTAGTTTTACTGTTTCAATCTTACCCTAAGAAAGGGACATTGGTAGGTAATAGAAGAATCATGAGAAGCAACATATCTCTTGTGTAACTCAAAAAGAAAAGGTGATCCAACTTAATCCTTACACAATAATCTACCAAGCCATGCACTCATTGCATTATTAGGGTTTTTTTCTTCCTCACTTTGTACCTTTTTTTTTGCCTTTTGTGAAGCTGATTGAGTAACAAACATATTTTTATGAATTGCTGAAGGCAGGGGTGACTTCAAAAATATTCAACCAGTGCGTGTACTTTGGTTATATATCAAATTAGGTAAAATAAAGAGAAAAGAGAGAAGGAAGATGATACCCACGTGTGGGACTGTGAAAGGTCACGTGACAACACATGCAAATGAACACAATGCAGAGACCACTGGTGGGCAATGGAGCCCACAGACGAGATCTCAGATCTACTATGCCTGTTGAAGCTGTCCTAAAATATTAGGAAGAAATCAGGTATTTTGAGAAACATGTACTAAACCCAAGATTTCCACCCCTTCATCATGAGGAGGTTGATCTGCTGACTCTGCCCTGCTGAAGTCCGAAGTAGAATAGTCTATAACTGAAAGTAGTCTTGTCAGTTGCCTCTTTTCCAACCTTTTCCTAAATTGAGTTAAAACTACAGGGGTCCCGTAAATATTCCATTGCTGTAAAGAGCTTAGGGCTGGATCTTTTACCATTACAGCCAGGGATTGTCGTTTAAATCACATTTGACGGATGGGCATTGGGCACCCATGACTTACCATCACCTCAATGCCCATCACTTACCGTCATCTCATGGCACCTATCATCACGGAGTATGTCGGGCGAGCTCAATCATGTCAGGAACTGCCAGTAGCCATAATATCATCGACATAAACTTGCATTATTACCCTTTGCCGGAGGTCACATCTTGACGATAACCCCCGCAAGTAGATGCAATTATGACTCCAAGATATGACCCTAATGTCTCAAATCCAGATGTTCCCATATTTCAAAGTTATCCCCATCTTTTGAGTAGATTTTCTGCTACGGAGAGAAAGATGTTTCAATCTAAATTATCATATACATGACTGTTGGAAAGAAGGAAGAGGAAGATCCATGTAGAAGAGGTTACAAAATGCAAACCAACTGCAGAAGATTGTTGTCATCACCCAAAATGACAACAGAAAATGTAACAGATGATTTCTGGAATGGGTGTGAAAAGCAATGACTCAATTGAAACGCCTGTCAAGCAGAGTGGCCATTGAGGTTCAGCATTTACCAATCCAAACTGCCTAATCAATGGGCAAGACCCACTCCCAAAAAGAATCAAATATGTGGGGCAAAATCAAAAGGCTCAAATGAAAATGTATTAATCCTCCTATCCCCGTAACTAAGTTATGTAGCTATTCATTCATGTATTTAGCCACCATTAGAGCCTAGGCATACAAAAGGAGATAAAATTCTTAGATATAAAAAAGAAACAGCAAAAAACAAGTTCTACAACTGATCGTCAGCTTGATATTGCACCAGTGTCTCTGAAAAATAAACACATCAGCTGTACAGGTCATCATCATCTCCAGCAGCAGCTGCTGAGGAGAATGGGTCTGCAGCTGTTGATGCTGCTGTGGCATTGTTGGGCTGATCTGGAAACCGAAACTCAGATCCAAATCCCCGTGATTGCTGTAGAGTCTGAGCAAAGAGCTGGTACTTCCTGATATCTGCATCACTGACACTTCGGCGTGCAAATTTCATAGACTCCTCAAAGTGTGCTGCTTTAATCTCAGGGACATCATCAACATCATCTTCTTCCATCGCCTCAGGGTTCTCTGTCTTCTTTCTCTCCCTCTCAATATCCTGCATCTCCAGGGATTAGACACGAGGAAAAGCAATAGTGTGCAAAATGAATCTCCCCTCTTTCTCAAGGGGGAAAGAAGAAACAATTACGATTTTTTTTCTCTTAGGCAAAAATGGATTAAAGAGTATTTAATAAGAAATTAATATGCAGATGGAACACAAAATCAAAATGAGAAATTTGATATTCATCAATCACATAAACAAAAGGGTTAGAACTTAATCAATAAAGTCAAGTTCATACACATTCATGCTTAGTGAACCTTGTAACTAAATCAGCCTACAACTAGCATGTATAGTGTAATTACCTCTACAAGATGATGAATTTTTTACATATGCCATGCTCAGGCAAGTATGATATGCAGAATGCTATTTCCAATTTGAGGAAAATCACTTACCTTCTCAATATTTTCTCTAATGGCATATTTGCAGGACCGTTGACAAATTTCAGTGATATCTGCACCACTAAAACCATGAGTATACCGTGCAAGAGCTACTAGGTCAACATCCCTAGAGACTGGTGACTTCCTTAAGCATGCTTTGAATATTTGCAGACGGGAAGCCTCATCTGGTAGTGGAATGTAAATCAACTGGTCCAAACGTCCAGGCCTGAGCAATGCTGGGTCAATAATGTCAGGCCTGTTTGTTGCTCCTATGATGAAAACAGTCTTCTTTGCAGTCATTCCATCCATTTCTGTCAGAAGTTGATTCAAGACTCTGTCAGCAGCACCACCAGCATCCCCTACAGAACTGCCACGCTGAAAAGCAGGGCACAAAAGGAACACATAAAATAGACAATCTTAGACATGCCAGTAGAGGATGCAATTAGAAACCAGTGAATAAGGATTGCTACATTACGGCATGTACACTACTTGCAAAAGTAGGGCAAGAATTAATACCTGAGTTGCAATTGAATCAAGTTCATCAAAGAAGAGTACACACGGTGCTGACTGCCGTGCCTTGTCAAATATCTCCCGCACATTTGCCTCACTTTCTCCAAACCACATGGTCAGCAACTCAGGTCCTTTAACACTTATGAAGTTGGCCTGGCATTCATTTGCAATTGCCTTCGCAAGTAGGGTTTTACCACAGCCAGGAGGTCCATAGAAGAGCACACCTTTAGAAGGTGACATGCCAAATTTCTCGAACTTCTCAGGATGCTCCACTGGATATTGGACAGTCTGTAATAACCCAAAACCTTATGTAATTGTTCTCATCATTTAGAAAATTAGAGGTCTACTAGAGATGGAGAAACAAAGGGGGGAAACTAGGTCAAAGAAGAGGTGAAATGTGGAGTTAGTAGTGCCTGGCAAAATAAAATTCTATCTCCTATATTGCTAACCAAGCAGGTGATAAAAGTTTAACCATAAAAATGATTGCCTACCACTACCACTAGAATTGAGGACAATCAGCAAATGATACAACATACCAAAAAGCATATCAGCAACCAAAATAGCTGCAGATTATACTAAAGGGTTGAACATATAGAACATTTTTCACAAGCAAATCTTACAAATGGACAAAGGCACACACCTCCTGAAGCTCTCTTTTAACATTGTCCAACCCACCAATGTCCTCCCATGACACATTTGGAACCTCCACAACCTGCCAACCAAGACGGTAAGAATTTGGGTTTAACAAGCACCAGATGGAAACATGTGCTTCTTAAGGAAGTGTTTCAGCTAAACATGTTTGTTTGTTCGTTATTAGCACTTACTGTTTCACGCAAGGCCGATGGATTGGAAGACCCCAGTGCAGTTTGGAAGTGTTCATTAGTCACAGCCATGGAATTCAACACCTCAGCATCAATTGTCTCATCCTCCAAGTCAATCACATCCATTTTCTCCCTGATACACTGAAGAGCAGCTTCTGTGCAAAGAGCAGCAAGATCTGCACCAACATAACCATGTGTATCTTTTGCAACTCTTTCAAGATCAACCTGAAAAACAATATCAATCAAACACATGAACATATTGTCCCTCTAGACAGGAGTTCCTAAAGTAGAAGATGAGAAGGCACAAGGTAGAGTCCTACATCATCAGAAAGTTTCATATTCTTTGTGTGGATTCGAAGGACTTCCAGCCTGCCAACCTCATCTGGTACACCAATGTCAATCTCTCTATCAAATCTCCCAAATCTCCTTAATGCAGGGTCAATGCTATTTGGCCTGTTGGTAGCACCAATGACAATCACGTGAGCCCTGGTCTTAAGGCCATCCATTAGAGTCAACAGCTGGGATACAATACGCCTCTCCACTTCACCATGTGTCTTTTCCCTCTTTGGAGCAATAGAATCTAGCTCATCAATGAAAATGATGGATGGGGCATTCTTTTCTGCTTCCTCAAATGCCTTCCTCAAGTTACTTTCACTTTCACCAGCCAACTTTGACATTATTTCAGGTCCATTTATCAGGAAGAAAAATGCACCAGTCTCATTAGCTACAGCTCTTGCAATTAGGGTTTTTCCAGACCCAGGTGGCCCATAGAGCAAAATGCCTTTTGGTGGCTTCACCCCAATAGATTTGAAAAGCTGTGGGTGCCTAAGGGGAAGTTCTACCAGCTCACGGATCTGGGCCATCTGCTTCCTTACACCACCAACATCATCATAGCCAACTTCATTCAATCTCTCCTCATCTTCACGTTTGATGGGTTCTCCCTCACAGAAGATCTCAGTATCTGGTGCAACAACACAATATTCACCAGGATCTGTTTCAATTACTTTGAATTCAACACTTCGCATCCCTCCTCTGACCAGGAAAAGGTCACCCTTCCTAACAGGCCGATAGGATTCCAAGAAATATGCTGTTAAACCAACAGAAAAATAGTCAAACACCTGTGTTGCAAAAATGATTGACAAAGAAATGTATTGTAGTAGCAAGGTGACAAATAAAAGAACAAAATAAATAAATAAGTAAATAAACGCATCTAAATAATTTAAAGACTGCATAGACTTACGTTTTAAATATGCATCAAACAGGTTGCCAGTCACACCCTCAATTGTATCATCAATTGGGAGGATGTGAACTCGCTTTCCGTACTTCACATCAGGACACTGATGGACAGAAACAACATCTCCAAGGCGTACCCTAAGATTGGCTCGTACAACTTTGTTCATTCTGATCTTTGGTTCTTCGCATTGTTCATCAACAAGAACAATGCACACTGTGTCTTTTCGTTTCTTTCCCTGTAAAAAGAGATTTTCTGTTAATTTCTCAGATGCGTATCCAAACCCAAACAGAAAAAAGAAGTGGAAAATCACCTTGATTAGAACAGTGTCTCCTCGAAAGAACTGAAGCTTTTCCATTGTTGCAGGGTTCATGGAAACCACAGAATTGTCATCATTCACCGCTTCATCGACAACGAGACGATTGGGTGACTTCTTACGTTCCAAAATTGCAGTAGAAAAATCCTTCTTAACACTTTTCCTGTTTTAAGCATTCAAATAAATTGGTCTGAAATATAAAATAATTTCTAAATCGGGTGAAATTAACTAATTTAAAAACTGCACAGATGATAACTAATTTGGAGGAAACAACTAAATGCTTAGAGACCGAAAGAAGAGCTATATTAAATAGATTTTCACCATGCAAATTTCTACCTTATTTGAGTTCTACCTAATAAGATTCGGGATCCCACAGCTTTATTGAAACTCAACAACAAGGAATTAATTGCACAAATTATAAACTAACTCTAAGCTCTTATAAAGATCTTGACATCTAAAAGAACAAATTTGGTTGAATATAGTAATGTGAGAAGATTGACTTCCAGCTCTTCCTTTAAGGTTGGATATCTGGTATTAGATTCTGTTAAACAAAGCATTCCCCTTTTTGTTTTTTGATTTTTAATTCTACTTTTAATTTTGTGGATGTAGTTTCCTTTTATTTACCCAGTAAATCTTCCTTATGTCTCTACGGCATACGCTAGAAGAAAATACCACACCAGAAAATTCAGATTGTAATCAAACATCAACAGCTGCAATGGAGTTCTCATGCAATCCAAATTTCGCTGTTTAATTGAGACTCTAAACCCCAATTATTGAAATCGGGATTGGTTTTATGTTAAGCTACCCCATGAGAATCACCAGGCCATGATCGTGGCACGTTTCTTCCCTTAAATAACATGGAAATCATCACAAATACGCGTTCTTTAAAGGTTGAGAAAACACTGTACACCCCGTTTGGCTGATGAGAAAACCAACGAAAATATGACAAGTTTTTTATTTTCATTGCTCGAACCCCGCAAAAAACCTAAAGCCTCGTGATCGACTGAATCCCATTCATGCGAGCATCCTCATGCTTCTGAAGCCAACACGACCAGAAACATAAACTTACCAACTTTTGCTTTCTCCAGTTACCCTCACTTCTTTTAGTGACCAAAAAAACCCACAAACAAAACCCGAACTAAATATTTCTACTTCAAAATTCAAACATTAACACAGAAAACACCAAACCACCAAAAACCCAACCCCCATAATCAACCCTCCACCCAAAGAAAAAAAACACAAAAATTACCAAAAAGACATAAAATTTCGGCAGCAATAAACCGAGAAGAAAAGACGTACACTTCCGGAGAAGAGGAAGGGCCTGAGGAGCTTGGATCCGCCATCGCTGTCTTCAACCGCTCAGGCTATAGGGTTTCTGGGTTCAACTCGATCTGGAGGATCCAAGAATTGCCCCAAATTTATAGAAGAAGTCAGACCCAAATCCTTATTTGACCCGGATTCGTATCCTTCCGGACTTTCCTCTTTTAACGGGTACGGAATGTTAAAGCAGTTTGATTACAACTCTACTTAAATTTTCAAAATTAGAAGTAGGTGACCTTTTATGGTGATCATTTAATATTTAAAAATTAATTTTAATTATGAATTTTTTTAAAATTAGTAATAATTCGTATTATATTTTTAAAATTAGTGTAACTTTTTTTTAATACAAATGTTAAAATCTTATTTTATTCTTTAAAAATAATTATTTTTGTATAATGTATTATTATAGGTGAAGGCTAGAAAAAATAAAAGATAATTAGTGATTTGAAGATTTGATTTTATTATTTTAATTTTTAAATTATTATTTTTACTATATTTAATGAAATAATTTTAAATATAATTTATAAATAATTTAAATTGATTAAAGAATATATAAAATGATATAATATATCAACAATTCACTTAAGAATGTGATATTAATCAATAAATAATATTGATAGATTTCAAATATATTGTCTCATAATATTTGATTATAAAGGTAAAAATGAGAATGAAATAAAAAAAAATAAAAAAATGAAATACTTAGAGTTTGTTTGGCAATGTGATTTAAAAATATTAAACTGTTTTTAAAAATTCATAATTATTTGATTGTTATTTTCTTAAAATAAATAATTTTTAAAAATAAAGTGTGATAGAAAAAAAAAATTAGAGAGCAAGTAGAAGTTGTTTTCATTTGTTTTTTAAAAAACATAGATTCGTTTGATTATGTTTAAAATTTGTTTTTTTAAATTATTTTTTATTCTTTAACTTAAAAATATTTTTAAAAAAACAGATTTTAGAAAAGATGACCAAACAAACCTTAGTAATTATTTTACTTTTATTTCTTTCTCTCACTAAATATAGAAATTAACCATATTTTCAAATACATCATAACACTCTTCTAAGTTTAATATTTTTCATATTCCCCTAAATCTTTTTAACTTATAACTTTCCATATAACTCATATTTTCTAAATCCCTCCACAAAATGAGTAAAAATAAATTATACTATTTTATGTATATAAATGCATTATATATTCTAACACTAACAGTGGACCCCGCATTTGCAAGATGCGTTCCCACTCAGTGGCGAAACTCGTTTTTTAATTGATTTGGTGAAAATTATGATTTTGAGAACAAACTTGGAGTCGTCACTTATTTTTTGTTTTATTTTTAAAGAAAAAAAACAAAATAAGAAAGAAAAACCCTAAGTGTAACTCCTGAAGAAAAAACAGGTTTATGAAAAAATAGAGTCGAGTTCGAGGGTCGGGTTACCTATTGGGAAGGTATGGTGGTGAGCCGTAACACCCTTTTAAGTTCCTAAAAATGAGTCTCTATTAAATAAGGTGAAGTAAGTGTGACAATTGATAAGAAAATCAATTTATACCAATAATATGATCAGATAATAAAATAAATCATACACAAGAATAAGCTAAGTGGTAGTGAGATCATACTTTAGCAGCAAGTAAAAATGTGCTATCAATGAAAATAAGGTTAGCTCATGTATAAAATTATCAAATGCATATAAAAAAGTAAAACAAATATCAAGTAAATATTCATTAAGCATAACGACCAACAATCAGAAGAGAAATCTCATATATTGTACCCCCACCAAAGCCCAATTGATTTTGCGTGAATTAATCCCGCAAATTTCATTGTTTTGAAATTATGAAAATCATTCATGCTTATTAAAAAAATAAAATAAAGGAAAACGAAAGATTATTTGAAAATCGAAGAAAATTTGTGAATTAAAAAAATATTTGAAAAATGGAGTGGAATTAAAACTATTTGAACGAAAATTGGAGTTTTAAAATTTATTTGAAAATTAAAGTTTCGAAAATTATTTGAAAATTGGGGTTTTGAAAATTAAAATTTAAGAATTGGAATTTTGGAAATTAAATTTGAAAGATATTGGAATTTTGAAAATTAAATTCAAGAATTAGAATGTTGGAAATTAAATTTTGAAAGAAATTAGAATTTTGAAAATTATTTAAAAATGGGATTTTTAAAAATAAATAAATGAATAAATAAATAGAATAATGATAATAACAAAAATAATAATAATTAAATAAATAAACGTGAAAATTGGAAATTAAATTTGGAAATCGGAATTTTGAAGAATGATTTAAAGATTCAAAAATAAATAAATAAATAAAATAATAATAATGATTAAGTAAATAAATGTGAAAATTAGAATTTTGGAAATTGGAAATTGAATTTGGAAATCGGAATTTTGAAGAATTATTTAAAGATGGAATTTTAAAAATAAATGAATAAATAAATAAATAAAATAATAATAATAATGAAAATAATAATGATTAAATAAATAAATGTGAAAATTAGAATTTTGAAGAATTATTTAAAGATAGAATTTAAATAAATAAATAAATAAAATAATAATAATAGCGAAAATAATAATGAGTAAATAAATAAATATGAAAATTAGAATTTTGAAAATTGTAAATTAAATTTGGAAATCGGAACTTTGAAGAATTACTTAAAGATAGAATTTTAAAAACAAATAAATAAAATAATAATAGTAACAAAAATAATAATGATTAAATAAATAAATGTGAAAATTGGAATTTTGTAAATTGGGAAGTAAATTTGGAAATCGGAATTTTGAAGAATTACTTAAAGATGGAATTTTAAAAATAAATATAATAATAATAATAATAATAATAATAATAATAATAATAATAATAATAACAAAAATAATAATGATTAAATAAATAAATGTGGAAATTGAAATTCCGGAAATTGGAAATTAAATTTGGAAATCGGAAATCAGAAATTTGAAGAATTACTTAAAAATGGAATTTTAAAAATGAATAAATGAAATAATAATAATAACGAAAATAATAATGATTAAATAAATAAATGTGGAAATTGGAGTTCCGGAAATTGGAAATTGAATTTGGAAATCGGAATTTTGAAGAATTACTTAAAGATGAAAATTTAAAAATAAATAAATAAAATAATAATAATAAAATAATAATAATGATTAAATAAATAAATATGGAAATTGGAAATTGAATTTGGAAATCGGGATTTTGAAGAATTACTTAATGATGGAATTTTAAAAATAAATAAATGAAATAATAATAATTACGAAAATAATAATGATATAATAAATAAATGTGAAAATTGGAATTCTAGAAATTGGAAATTAAATTTAGAAATCGGAATTTTGAAGAATTACTTAATGATGGAATTTTAAAAATAAATAAATGAAATAATAATAATTACGAAAATAATATTGATTAAATAAATAAATATGGAAATTGGAATTCCGAAAATTGGAAATTAAATTTGGAAATCGAAATTTTGAAGAAATATTTAAATGGATATACAACAAACTAGAAACACACAAGTATACTTAGACATCAAAGTAGAGCAAAAAAAATAATAAAAAAATAAAAATAAAAACAAAAATAAAAAACATCAATCCGAAGAAATATTTATTGGGCATGCACATGGCCATTGGTACTTTCTAACAAATTAATTAGCCTCTCCCATGCTGTCACTATCAATATCTATGGGCGTGCCCCTTAAAAACTGAATAACTTTTGTTTTTTTTAATTCCACTAACTTCCCTTGGAATTTCAAATTTGAGCATAATTGCAAACTCACCAACAACATGAATTGCAAGAATTAGTTTCCCTCATTAAGATTCTCCTTTTATAGATATTACTTTTTCGTCCATCAAGTTTAACTAGGAAGTTCCAGTGTAAGTTTTTTAAAAATATCTTCTACCAACTCACAGTGGTTCACAAAATCTGAAATCTCGAATTTAGTGATATCTTCTCTAGTAGATATTTCCTTCATTGCATTGGTGCCCAATCATCTTCAAACTTTCTCTCCCCCAACCTCTAACAAGAATAAACTAGAAAAGCTAATGAGCAATGGCAAGTGCAGTGGTGGTTTTGTTGGTATTGGGCGGCCCATAGAATAGCATGTGCGAGTAGTTTGTGGTCTTAAGAGCGTTGGTAAGCACTCGAACCACCTTGTCCTGGTGAGCTACACCCTTCACTTGTTTTGAACGATATTATTCCACCCATGGCTGAGAGCTCTGCAACATTGGTGCCATTTTTCTCTCTCTAAAATCTCTCCCCCTCTCTTTTCTATCTGTGGGTGGTTTGGTGGAGGAGTTGGTGGTTGTTTGGGTGGCGGTGTAGATGGTGGTTTGGGTGATGGTTTGATGGTGAAGAGAGCTACTACAAAGGGTGAGATAAATGGAGAAGATGGGTATGTGAAGATTTAGAGAGAGAAGCGGGTTTAAAGATGAGCATGGAGGATAAGTGGTGTGGGGGAAATGGGTTCGGTGGGCAGTGAGTTTGTGAAAATGAGAAAGGTGGTGAGTGAAGTGGGTATTGGATATTAAAGAAAAATGAAGGTACAAATGGGGATGGGTGTATTAGGATATGAAGAATGAAGACATGGTGAAGTGATTGAAGGATGTGGAATGGTAGACGAAGTTGCAGGACCGGTTACCATAATGCGTGCATCCTTATGTCATCCCCACGTCCATTAGCTCAACAAAGCTCACCATTTGAAGGAGCATCATCCACCCTCAACAAGAAATAGAGCAAAAAACCATGGAAGAATGAAAACGCAATAAAAACAGAGTATGAGTCTAGCTCTATGCCATGGATTGTCGAAGAGCTATGAACAAGTGAAATCTAGAGGAAATGAGGGCATGGTTTTGATACATCAAGTTATGGGAAGGAACAAAGCATCAAATACTTTCAAGAGGAGTTGAAAACACCCAAAATAAATCCAGAAACAGAGCAAGCATGCCCAAAGTCTCACAAAACAAACGAGTGGCCTATAACATCCACACCAATTAGCAAATAAACTAAAAAAAACCTAGCAAGAACCAGGATAGAAAAGTATGAAATGAGAAAATACCATAGAATGTTGAAATCATACCTGGACCAAACTGACGAGCCCCCCCTCCCCCCTCCCTCTGCTTTTTCTTCAGTTTCTCTCTAAGGCCCCCCAAACCGGTTCTCTCTTAAGCTCTCCCAAATTTCCCTCCGAAGCCCCCTCATTCCATTCATCTCTACTTTAACTGCTCTCGTTCCATCCATCATCTCTTGCTCAAAGATGTCTCTCTCTCAACCACCACCATGGCAAGTTGATGGTGGTTGCCACACGTCAACGCAGCTTGCCTCCTCCAGAAAGAGGTCCCCCCACTTCAAAAATGAAAAAAAAAGTCAACTTCCCTCTGAGTCATGTCCGCAAAGGGGTGATTCGTCCCTAGCAGTGGCAGTGGCAACGACACCATTTGATTCGAGGTTCGATCCTGGCCACGGCGCCATTTGATTCGTCCCTAGCAGCGGCAGTGGCAACGAAACCATTTGATTCGAGGTTCGATCCTCGGCAACGGCGCCATTTGATTTGTCCCTAGCAGTGGCAGTGGCAACGACACCATTTGATTCGGGGTTCAATCCCCGGCAATGGTGCCATTTGATTCATGCCCAATTGGTGTCTCAGCTAATTCGTGTCCAGCTGGTGCTCCTTGATTGAGGGAGTAATCAACAAAATTTATAACCTATTACACCATATACTAGGGTAGCAAAGACAAAGCTACTATAGCATAGTGGCTCTAGGATCGTTCACTGGGATGGGTTTTCACTTCACAAATGATGTTAATTCAAAGTTGAATTGGTGCCTTTTCATTTCAAGGTTAGCTTTAAAAGAAAACATAAAGATGTTTGAATGGAAAAGGATTGGTTTTAAGCTAACCAAAAATAGTAACTGATTTTACTTACAAAGAAAAATGTTTCTTGGAGTTCAGATCACTAGGCTCAGGTTCCTCATACAAAAAGGGAGTTCCGGTCACTTGTTTCTTTTCCTCGCATTAGAGAATTAACATATAGTTCCTTCTCCAACCGGTGTTATACAGATGCTTCCAATTAATGGGTTCAAACACTAAATCCCTCTCACTGATGCACCTTGCAATGACTCATACCTCTCACCTAGCACTTGCCATTCAAGGTGATCTTTAACCTTGGACTTCCCTTCTCAAGCTCGCAAGAGATAACTAATGGATGTCTCCTTGGAGTCCAAAAGCTTACCAAGTGTTGGCAATTCCAGAAAATCCTACCTTCAAGTGACCTCCCAAAGGCTCGCAAGGGGTAAACTAGTGCATCTCCATGGACGGAGATCACTTGCCTTACCAAGTGTTGGCCCAGGTGATTTAAAGGCGTTTTAAGTTAACTAAAAAGATAAAAACCATTAACGGGTCACACTTTCTCTTCATTAAAAACTAAAACAACAAAACTTCCAATTTATGCATGTGGAAACTTACCCGGCTTTCCTTACTCCAAGAGACAAAAAGCTTAGCCTCTCATCATCTTAGGAAAAATCCTCAGAGTTTGGTTGGCTAGAAAGAAAACTAACGAGAAAACAAGAATATATATGAAAAACAGAGCAAGTGCTCTGTTCGTTGATTCTATATATGATATATCTATATATTGATCGATGGATTACATGATTCTCTTACAGTGGATGCAAGGGAATATATATAGAGACGTTTTTCCAACCTTCCTAACTAAGAAATCTTATGGTTGGTGGATTACAAGGAGAAGAATGGAAATTCATACAAAAATATCTGAAGAAAAATATCCCAAAGTGTCGGTCGCAAATATCGGGAAGCACTAAGGACCATTTCGCAGGTGAAAACGAGGTCTGCGAGATTTCGCAGACATCCAAAAAGGGCTGCAAAATGACTTCGCAGCAAAAGGCTGATCTCGCAGGGCTGCGAAGTTGGCTTTCATCTTGAGGCTCTCAGCTTCCAACTTATCGCATATATCGGGCAACTTCAGAAGGAAATCCACAACACTGTACAAAAAGGCTGCGAAATCACTTCGCAACAAAAGGGTGATTTTGCAACACTTTTGCAAAATGCTTCCTTCAGCTTGGAGTGATCTGCTTGTAATGGCTGTAACTCCTTCATTTCAACTCCAAATTGTGCATCGTTTGAAGCATTGGATTCTTGACTTCCTGAGCTTTGAAATGATATATAGCATGTACAAAATGGACTTCGAAAAGTGCTCCAAAAGTGCGCAAGAAGACTGTCATCAAGAATGCTTCATGGCAGATTTCTCTTTGATTTCCCTCCTTGCATTCCGGATTTGCTTATGGCAAAGGACTTCAAAGCTTTGGTTCTTCATGAATTTGAGCTTCTAAAAGCTTTGCCATAACTTGTTCAAGTAGCTCCTCCATCATTTGGCATGCTTGAATTGATTCATAAGCTGATAAAAACATGTAAACTTGCCACAACATGGTTAAAACCAATTACTAAGGACCTTAATGAATTAATTGGGTTAAATGAATATGATTACTACTCAAAGGTGCTTAAAACCATTATAATTAGGTCTACAAAATAGCACTTTTTGGTAGTAATCAAGGGGTCTACACTAACATAGCAAATCTTAATTTACCAAATTTATATATTTTTATTTAAAATTTATTTATTTGGGAAGGCAATTATAACAGGAGTTATTTATGTAATTATATATATATATTTTCCAATAATGTTTCCCTAGTTTGTATAGATATTTTCACAAATATTTGATATACAAAATTTTTTTTTTTTATAAGATATAAATAAAGCTCTAAAATAAATATTAATAGTGTTTTGACCGTGATTTTAAAAAATGTTTCTACAATTTTTAATACTTAAAAATAAAAATTTTAAGTTTTAAAAAAATCATAAATACTTTTTAAAATCATTATCAAGCGTACTCTAATTAAGATTGCGTTTGATAATGATTTTAGGAAGTGTTTCTACAATTTCTAATACTTGAAAATTTTTATTTTTTATGTATTAGAAAAATTAGAAACACTTCCTAAAATCATTACCAAATACATTCTAAATATAATTGCTAAAAGTGTTTTAAAAGAACTATTTTTATTCAATATGAATTATAATTGTAAACATTTAAAAAAAAATTGAATGTTAATATTTTTTAAAATTGGTAAAATTTATTCATCATTTTAAAAAAAAAATATATATTCGAACTTTTTGACTTCTAATATTAGTGTTGTTTAAAAATAATTTAAAAAGAGGGAAAAAATATGTATCTATAGTCTATAATCTATGCTATATATAAAAGTATGATCCATTTTAAAACATTTTTTACCTAAAAAAATTATATTCCTAGGCCAAAAAGCCTTTTCAATAGTAGATGATGTGATTTTAGTTTACAATGATTTATTTCCCTTATATGCAACTTGATGTCTTTCTCTCTCTAGTCATTATTTTGGGTTGCCTTTTTGGGCTCTATCTATTCTCACAATTGACCTTTTTTTTTTTATCTTTTCCTTCTTCATGTAAGAGAAGACCACTTTTAACTCTGGTTTGTAAATCTTCAAATTGATAAATGGTAGTTTTTTTCATTCATACTTTCATTCGTTCATGTATAGAGTATATATAAAGTGTAATCACCATTCTAAGAATGAAAAAGAATGATACAAGGAAAGAATGATATAAGAAAATAACAACTAATATCATAATATCTCAACTTTCCTAATATCTCAATATTCATAATATCTCAATTTTCCTAATATCTAAACATTCCTAATATCTCAACACTCCCCCTCAAGTTGGTGCATAGATGTCACACATGCCCAACTTGTCTAAAAATTTTGAAAACACTTGACTTGAGACAACTTTGGTAAGGATATCGGCCAATTGATCTTCTAATCGAATCTTAGGCAATTCCACAATCTTATCATCCAACTTTTCCTTAATGAAGAATCTATCCACCTCGACATGCTTTGTACGATCATATTGTACTAGATTATAAACAATGTCACATACGGCTTTATTGTCACAAAACAATCGGATTGGTTGCCTATATAGGTAACCTAAATCCTATAAAAGGAGCCTTAGCCATAATGCCTCACAAAGTCCTAGAGTCATACCTCTAAATTCCGCTTCTGCACTTGAACGAGCGACGACATTCTGCTTCTTACTTTTCCATGTCACAAGATTACCACCTACAAAGGTAAAGTAACTAGATGTAGATCGCCTATCATCCACTGCATCGGCCCAATCAGTATCAATATATACTTCTATACTCTGATGATCAACATTTTTAGCGAACAAAATTCCCTTCCCAGGAGCATTCTTCAAATACCTCAAAATACGCATGACTGCATTCATATGTTGCTCTCTAGGATTATGCATGTATTGACTCACTACACTCAATGCATAAGCAAGATCTGGTCTTGTATGAGCTAAGTACATTAATCTCCCCACAAGTCTCTGGTATCTTCCCTTATCGGTTGATACTTGATTAGGCTCAACACACAATTTCAAACCTTCTTCTATTGGTGTATTAACAGGTTGACATCCCGACATTCTAGTCTCCTGTAAAAGATCTAAGGCATACTTTCTTTGAAACAGAAAAATTCCTTCACTTGATCAAGAAACTTCAATCCCAAGAAAGTATTTCAGAGGACCTAGATCTTTCATTTCGAATTCTCTAGATAGATAATTTTGCAGAGCTTTTCTTTCTTCAGAATCATTTCCTGTAACTACCATGTCATCCACGTATACGATGAGTGCTGTAATCTTATCATGTTGCTTTTTTAGGAACAAAGTGTGATCTGAATTACTTTGACGATAACCAAAAACTCTCACTGACTTTGTGAACCTTCCAAACCATGCTCTCGGGGATTGCTTCAACCCATACAATGACTTCTTCAATTTGCACACCTTCTGACATTTCTTTTATGACACCATGCATCTTGGTTGGAAGATCCATATATACTTCTTCAGATAACTCGCCATGTAGAAAGACATTTTTCACATCGAATTGTTGCAATGGCCAATTTAGGTTTACAACTAAAGACAGTAATACTCGAACTGTGTTGATCTTAGCTATAGGTGCAAATGTCTCTGTGTAGTCAATTCCATAAGTTTGAGTGTACCCTTTTGCTACCAGTCTTGCTTTAAATCGTTCAATACTACCATCTGTCTTGTATTTCACAGTATAGATCCAACGACACCCAACTGGCTTCTTTCTTGGTGGACATTCTATGAGTTCCCATGTTTCATTCTTCTGCAATGATTTCATCTCTTCATTCATGGTTGCTTTCCACCTTGGATCAGCTAAGGCTTCCTACACACTGTTAGGAATAGCTATAGTAGATAATTGATTTACAAATGACTTATTTGATTCAGACAAACGATGGTTAGACACATAGTTGCTCATGGGATATTTGACTTTGGTAGACAATTCAGGTTCATATGTGGGTTTAGGAATACCTCTATTATGACGGTGTGGTAACCGTTTCATGAATGACTCAGGTTCCAAATTAAGAACACCCTCAATAGATGACGATTGGTTTGGTATTTCAGTGAAAGCATATTCGGACCCAAATTGTTAACCACTCATATCCAACTCATCCGCTTCCTGGTTCACTAGTTCAGATTGTCCAAATTCATATTCCTCAGAGATATGATAATCATAATCGAGAGTTTGAATTTCCTTATGGTACTTCCCCTGAAGTTCAGACTCAGATGAAAAATACATTGAATCTTCATGAAACACCATATCCATTGTAATATACATTTGTTGAGTTGGAGGATGGTAACATCGATATCCCTTTTTGTGCAATGCATATCCAACCAACACACATTGCAATGCATGAGAAGTTAACTTGGTACGTTGGTGCTTGTGTAGATGCACAAATGCCACGCAACCAAAAACACGAGGAGGTAGATTTAGGACGGTTGGGGCAACTACGACATTAGTAAGAGCTTGGAGAGGTGTTTGAAAGTTAATTGAGCTAGAAGGTACCCGATTGATCAAGTATGCGGCAGATGTGATTGCTTCTCCCCAATAAGATATCGGTGTTTTTGCTGCTATCAAGGAAGCACAAACAACCTCTAACAAGTGTCGATTTTTTCGTTCAGCGACTCCATTTTGCTGGGATGTATTGGAACAAGTAGTCTGATGAATGATGTCATGTCCTTCCAAATACTTTTGAAGATCAGAACTTTGATATTCTCCACCATTATCACTATGTAGAACACGAACCTTTGCATTGTACTAAGTTTCAATCATTTTATGAAAATTTTGAAACAACAAGTTCACTTCATCTTTGGTCTTCATCAAGCATAACCATGTCATTCTGATACAATCATCAATAAAAGTAACAAACCAACGTGAGCCACTCAAAGTTGGGACTTTGGATGGGCCCCAAACATCAGAATGTATAACCATAAAAGGAAACGAACTTTTATTCATAATTAACGGAAACGAAGCACAATGGCTTTTAGCCAATTCACAAATATCACAATGGAAACCAGAAATATCACTCTTTGCAAACAAACTAGGAAACAATTTTTTTAAATAACCAAAGGAAGCATGTCCTAGATGTCAATGCCACAACCAAATTTCAGACTTTTTCTTCTCCCCCTCAAATCCATCTACCATCAAGGCTTGTTGCAACTTATTTGAATCCTTTGACTGTAAGTCCAAGTAATAGAGTTTTCCCCGCTTAATACCACAACCAATCGTTTGTCTTGTTTGGATGTCCTTAATCACATAAAATTCAGGCCAAAAAATGACAATACAAGATAAGGCTGTAGTGATTTGAGAAACTGACAAAAGATTGTAATCTAAAGATGGAACAACTAAAATAGAATCCAAATTCAAAGTATCAGTAAGAGTTAAGGATCCTTCCCCAATGACTGGAGTTGTGTTACCATTGGCTGTGGAAACAATTTTTTGTGAGGAAGGTCTAAAGGGTGAAACCTGTCTAGAATCAAAAGTCATATGATCTGTAGCACCAGAATCAATTATCCATGCACTATTAATAACAGGTGTAAAAGTATTTAAAAACTTACCACCATGATCAGTAGTAGGTACCAATGCAGAGGCTTTCTCAGCAACATTAGCCTCTGTTTTTATTTCGGCAACAGTTGCAGTCGAGGTTTTCTTGGAATCTTTCTTCCGTTGATCACGATTATTATCATTAATAACAAAGTGTTGATAGCCTAAACATGATCTAAAGGTCCATGGTTCAAATCCTCGGTTCCTTATTGTATCCTGGTCATACCAAGAGTCGTTGCTTTGAAATTGTGGGATATCCAGACTGGTAAGACTAGTCTTATTGTAGTGAGTGCATTTGAAGGTTGACTTATCAATATTAGGGCTTGTCTTAGGATGGTTGATCGCTGTCGGACTACCATAGCGACAAAATGTCGAGGATTTCAGTTCTATGGCTCTGATACCATCTTCAAATTGATAAATGGTAGTTTTTTTCATTCATACTTTCATTCGTTCATGTACAAAGTATATATAGAGGGTAATCACCATTCTAAGAATGGGAAAGAATGATACAAGGAAAGAATGATATAAGGAAATAACAACTAATATCCTAATGTCTCAACTTTCCTAATATCTCAATATTCCTAATATCTAAATATTCCTAATATCTCAACACTAAATGATATAAGGAAAGCATTCCTAATATCTCAACAATAAATGCATGCAAGAGGAGACCATTTTCATCTCTCCTTTGTAAAAGATATGCAAGAGAAGAACACTTTCTTCTCTTGCTTGTAGAGGTATGTCCTTACAAATTTCAACCATCTCCCCCCATTTCCCTACTATTTTGGTTTTACCATCTTAATTGTAACAAATCTTTTCCTCATTTTTATTTGATCATTTATATGTGGTTATATTGGATAGATTTTTAAGCTCAAATGGATTATTGATTTATAAGGTTTTTTATTTTCATGCTCATTTATTTAGTATGATTCCTTACCCAAACTCTAGAAATATATGGATTTGTATAAATATTTTTTTGTTTATTTGATTATTTATAGGTGGGAATATATTAGATAAATTTTCAAACTTGAATGCAATTAAATAATGATCCCATGTAAAAGTTCCTAAATTTTATGGATTTAGGTACTAGGCTTTTTTAAGTTGTACGACTATTTTAAAAAATAATTCTTAAAAAATGGTAATTTGGAAAAAAAAAACTTAAAATATGATAGTTACAAAATTGTCGAGAAATCTATGACACTTTTTGCCACTTTGAAAGGTGTTTCTTGAATAGACAGCTTCCATATTTTTCATATCAACGATACATGTTTAAAAAAAAAAAGAATTTACACTGAAGATGTCTCTTCAAAAGACACCTTCCATAATTCCATAAAATTAAATTTATGCTAAAGATGTCTCTTCAAAAGACACTTTTCCATAATTTTTTTTATTAGTCATACACATTAAAAAAAAAATTGAATTTATACTAAAGAAATATCATTTACACAATACCATAAAATCAAATTTATATTAAAGGTGTTTTTTGAAGAGACGTCTTCCACAATTTTCATATAAGCCACACAGTGAAAAAATAAATAAATTTACATTGAAGACATCTCTACAATTCCATAAAATTGAATTTATATTAAATGTGTCTTTTAAAGAAACACTTTCCACAATTTTTATATTAGTCACCTATCGAAAAAATTAAATTTATACTAAAAGTGTTTCTTGAAGGAAAACCTTTCAATATAAATTTAATTTTATGTAATTGTGGGATGTGTCTTTTGAAAAGACACTTTTAATATAAATTCAATTATTTTAATGGATAACTGATACAAGAATTGTTGAAGGTGTCTCTTCAAAAGACACCTTTACTATAAATTTAATTTTGTAAAATTGTAGAAATTATATCTTAAGGAGACATCTTTAGTATAAATTTAATTTTTTCACTATGCAATTGATATGAAAATTATGAAAAGTGTCTATTTAAAATAAACTTTTAATATAAATTCGATTTTGTAGAATTGTAAAAAGTGTCTTTTGAAAAGGCATTTTTAATGTGAATTCAAATTTTTTTAACGTGTGTTATTGATATAACAATTGTGAAAATTGTTTCTTTAAGAGATACCTTCAATGTAAATTCAATTTTTTTGAACGTGTATCATTGATATAAAAATGGGAAGGTGTCTTTTCAAGATACATATTTCAAAGAGACAAAAAATGTTGTAGATTTAGAAATATTTTTCAATGTATTGTATATTTAAAAATTAATTTTAAATTCATCATACAATTATAAAAAATCCTTTTAGGTATGTATTACAATATATAGGTGCATGTTAGGTTGAAAGCTAGTCATGCTGTTCAAATGGAATCAAATGGATTCGATTCAGTGACTTGTGTACATAATCAATTAAGAGATTTGTAATCATTTACCTCTATGTTGAAGTTTTTAAAAGGTTTCCTCTATTTGAAAGCTTATAAAGAAACTTTGAAACTTTAGCTTTCACTTTGGAAAGTGGAAAAGAATATAAAAATTGAGGCTTTCACATAATAATTATGTTTTACCTTAATTAAAATTTGTATACAAATAAAAATATGAAAAATAAATATAATCCCTAAAAATAATCTTTCTTGAGAAGATTTTTTTTTTTATATAGATAAATTTCATGAATATGAGAAAAATAAAATTAGTAGTTACTCACTTTTATCATAATTATCTTCCCAAATAAATAGGTAAAAGAATATAAATTTGGTATGGTAAGATTGCTATGATAGAGCTTGTATTAGAGATGGATGAGTTTAATATTTTTAAATAACAACTCCTTAATCCTTTTTTTCAAATTAACTTAAGGAAAATACAAATTTTTCCTTTTTAAAATTTAATTTTAACAATACTTATATAAGAGGTAATGATAGTTAAAATGTTTTTAAATAAGTAAATTTAACCTTTCCAAGTTTGTTTGGGAAAAAAAATTAATATTCTAACTTGTTTTCAACATTATAAATTACAAATCATGTTGCAAATTATACCTCATTGTGGACCCCGCATTTCGGCTCATGCATTTCCCACTCGATGGTGAGCTCGATTTTTATTGATTATTTGAAAATGACTTGGAATCGCCACTTATTTTTGTTTTATTTTTAAAGGGTAAACAAAATAAGAAAAAAAAAACCCTAAGTGTGACTCCTTGTTTTGGAAAAGGTGGTCTGTGAAAAACCGGATCGGGTTCGGGGGTCAGGTTACTCATCGGAAAGGTACGGTAAAGACCGCAGCACCCCTTTAAGCCCTTAAAGTAGGGTCTCTACTAATACAATGAAACTGACGTGACAATCAACGAGAAAGTCAATGAATATTCACCTAAATCATGCACAATATGAGAATCAAAACACGCAATAGAGATTGACTAGAAAAGGAGTGGATGCGTACCTCGGCCACGAGCCACAATGCGCTATCAAGAAACGGGATTAGTGCACAATTAATGAATACAAAACATAGCTCATACATATCGGAGTGCAAAACGAAGCTCAAGCAAAATACAGTAAGCACGATAATTGACAGTCAAAAGGGGTCAAACATAGGGCCCCCAACAAAGCCCGATTTATTGTTCATGAGCTAATCCCACAAATCCCGTGTTTTAGAATTATGAAGGAATCACTATTGCTTATATAAAATCAAGAAGATCAGAAGATTATTTATGAACTGAAATGTGATTAAAAACTATTCGAGTGAAAACTGGATTATTGGAGCTTATTTGAAAATTGGAGTATTTGGAATTAAATTTTGAAGATTAGAGCTCCGGTGATTAAATTGAAATTTGTTAAATAAAATGAGAAACGGACTTTAGGAAATTGAACTGCGAGACCATAGACTTTTGAAAGTTGAATTTATAATAATGATAGTAATAAGGTCTTGAGAGTTTGAATTAATAGTAATAATAATAATAAGATTTCGAAAGTCTGAATTAATGATAATAATAATAATAATAATAATAATAATATTTTGAAAGTGTGAATTAATAATAATAATAATAAGATTTTGAGAATCGAATTAATAATAATAATAATAATAGTAATAATAATAATAAGATTTTAAAAGTTGAATTAATGATAATAATAATAATAATATTTTGAGAGTTGGGTTAATAATAATAATAGTAGGATTTTGAAAGTGTGAATTAATAACAATAATAATGAGATTTTGAGAGTTTGGATTAATGATAATAATAATAATAATAAATAGATGTTGAAAGTGTGAAATAATAATAATGAAATAATGAGATTTTGAAAGTTGGGTTAATCATAATAATAGTAATGAGATTTTTGAAAGTTGGGTTAATGATGATAATAATAATAATAAATAGATGTTGAGAGAGTGAATTAATACTAATGATAATAATGAGATTTTGAAAGTTGGGTTAATAATAATAATAGTAATGAGATTTTTGAAAGTTGGGTTAGTAATAATAATAATAGGATTTTGAAAGTTTGTATTAATGATAATAATAATAATAATAAATAGATTTTGAAAGTTGAGGTAATAATAATAATAATAATGAGATTTTTGAAAGTTTGGATTAATGATGATAATAATAATAATAATTAGATGTTGAAAGTGTGAATTAATAATAATGATAATAATGAGATTTTGAAAGTTGGGTTAATAATAATAATAGTGATAATAATAATAATAATGACAAGAATAATGATAATAACAATAGTAATAATAGTAACAATGATGACAATAATAACAATAATAATACTAATAATGATAATAATAATTAATAATAATGATAATGATAATAATAATAATAATAATAATAATAATAATGATAATAATTAATAATAATAATAATAATAATAGTGATAATATCATAAACCCAAGCCCTTAAGCCCATGCCCACGTCCAACAAAAAGAAAACTCAATCCACAAGCCCAAGCCCAAATCCAAAACCAAACACAAAATTAGGCTTGGGCTGCAACTCAAATCTGAGCCCAAAGTCTTCATGGGCAAGCCCAATACAAACACCAACATAGGTAAGCCCAAAACCTATCTCCATCACAAAAATGGGCCTAGTGCCCCAACTCAAACCAAGCCCGAACTTCATCTTCTCCACAGCTCCTCCCTACTTCAGGCGACGGTGACGGAGGAACTGGAGATGAGAGGCTTCGTTGGGGGCCCTCGAAGTTGGTCCAAACTGTCGGCGCTCCGCGCCGCGCCGCCGCGTCGTGCTGCTCCCTCCGCCGTCGAACACGTCCAGCTGTAGCGGCCTGGTGACGGTGTGGAGCCTGCTGCTGCAGCCTTTACAGGCGCGCGAGGGGCCTCCTCGGTCGAACCTGGCCGTCTGGGGGAGAGTTCGCCACGTGCGTCGCCGACAATGCCGCGACCATCGAGTTCTTGTAGCGGACGGGTTGGGTAGAGTGTTTTCAAAGGGCGGCGACGGTGAGGGGAGAGTTGAACTAGCTGCAAAGGAGGAGGACGAGTCACCTTTGCATGGCTCCCATGCACGCATGCATGGAGCTTCATGCACGCAGGCATGGAGCTTCATGTACGCGGAGAAGAAATGAAATGATTGAATGGGTGATACTTGGGGCAGGTGATGGAAAGTGGCAGGGAGGAATGGGTTCGGTGGGTGTGAGTGAAGGGTAGAGAGGGAAAGCATGAGGATGGGTATGAGATGGGCTTTAGATGATGGGTTTTGATAGGTATGGAAGAATGAATAATGGGATGAATTGTGGGTGGAGGCACGTAGTGGGTTCATGCATGATGAAGGAAAATGGGAGTAGCGGTGGAGTGGTAGATGGGGATGATGGCGATTAGCGGGGTGCTTGCATGGGAAATGGGGATTAAAAGCTATGAAGCATGTATACGGGCAGTTAGAAAATGGGCATGAAGGATGCTTTGTGGAATGGGTATTGGATGTTCAATAAGAAAATGAGCCCGGCGGGTGTTGAGAGAGGAAGACTTAGGGAGAGACATGGGTTCAGTAGTGTGGTTAGGGAAGCGAGCTTGATGGTGGAAGGAAAAACTGAGATGAGGGTGTGGCAAATGAGGAATAAGCTATTATGTATTTAATCGAACATCAAACTCAAAGAAAATAAACTATGTTTCAGTCATTTGAGGGAAAACAGAGAAAACAGAAAAAGAAAATAATAGAATGAATATCATAACAAAAACCATCAAACCCTGCCTAAGATCAACGATGTGAAGAGAGGAAAACCAAATAATGTAAAGTAAGAACGCTCATCATCGTCATACCTGAGTCCTCAAGCGAGTGTCAAATGGCTTGCCCTCTGCTCAGATCCCCCTCCGTCCTCTTGATCCTTTGCCTGACGAAAAGCCCCCCCCAGATATCTCCCTTCTTTTCTTTCTTCTTTCTTTCTTTAGCTTCTCTTCCAAGCTCTTCTCACCCCTAAAAAAAATCTGCACCCGTCCTCCTTGTTCACCACCTCAGCAGGTCACTGAAATATCTCCTTTGTCACCCCTGTAGCCCCAGCTCCTCTGTTCCCTTAGACCGTCACCTCAAGCTCTTTTGGGCTGCTCAAGAACAGCTCCACCATCATCCTCTTTGGCTGCCAGCCTTCTTTGGTTGCCCGAGAGACGACTCCTTCTCATCAGCCCCCTTTTTCCTTTTCTTTCTGTCAAGCTTCTATTGGTTCCTCAAAAGCCCATCTGAATCTTCAACAGCCAATCCGGGAGTGACACGTGGCTTCCTAAGAGCGCGACACCTGGCCAAAAACTAATTGCAAAAAAATGCTTTAGATATATCCCAATTTGGGGGTCTACACTCATCTATTCAAATATTTTTAACAATTATATTTAGATTTCACTCTTGGTCAATCATATTGTAGTTCATATATTTTCTAAAATTTTGGTTAATTAACTTAATTGCTCTTATATTAGTTTTAGTTTATTAATATCAGTTTATGTGTTTAATTGGTCTTCGATAATTTTTTATTGATATCTTGTTAGCTTGTTTGGTTTAAAGTCGTTTAGTTTGTTTCTTTGGAGAGTGTTTGTTAGATTTGATTTTTAGAGGTCGTTGAAAAATAATGAAAATTGATTGGCATCCTCACCATTCTTAATCTTGGTTGGTTGTCAAAAATTTCACTTTGAAGGTTTTATTTTCTCTTGTTTTGCTTGGTTTGTGATCTTTATGTTTTGTTGTTTAAAAATGCAACTCTTCTTTTAAAAAATAAAGAAAATCCTTTCTCAAAGGATCCCTTTGAAAATCAATTTAAAAACGTCACTTAGAACCCTTAGGATGAAAAATCATGTCCTTAAAAATATGTAACCATGTTTCGTTTGGTTTGTATCCTTTTGATTTTCAAAAATTTTGGTTTTGAATGACATGAATTCAAACTTATAGTCCCAAATAAATGAGATAATAATTGGCTTTGATAAGTTTATAAATATTCATGTGAGGTTGGGAATGTATAGATAGATTCATAAAATTATTTTTCAAAAACATTTTATTATTAGTTTGTTGGATTTATTGTGCATCTGAAATAAAATTTTGATTTGACTAACTTGGAATACTTCTAAAATTTTTCCAATGATTTTATGGTGTTGTGAACTTTTGTTTGAGTTGAAAAACAATTTTGAAGTTGAAGATATGAGTCAATCTGTTATAGGAGGTTCAATTTTTGCCCAATTCTTGACACTAAGGTTGTTTCTAAGTCTTTAAAATTATTAAATGACTTTGTTAATTTACTTTAATATTTTTTTTATTATAGATTTCCTAAAATTAATTTTAGATATATAAAATATTGAAAAATGTTTTTCGAATTGAAAGATATAATTATATTTTGTTGCACCCATTGCACTGCCTTGATTTTGAACATAGAGAGGCTTTTTACTTGTTTTTAAAATTGATCTGTATAGAAATTTGCCTTGCCATTATTGTTGTTGTTGTTGTGGTTTTGGCTTGTGTTTTGTAATGTAAACATAATGAGGACATGGTATGATTTTTCCCATATTGAAATAATGTTTTTAGATGTTTGTTTAGGATTTTTTAAGTGAATGTAACCGTTCCATCCCTTGTTGCTTACTTTGATTTAGACACTTATTTTGGTATTTTAGCTCTCTTATACATTAGTTTAACTTTAACAATGAGTTTGTATGTATGTCCTATGCGATGGTTTACATTACTTTAGGTTTCTTAACATTTCATTTAAGTTGTATATATATGATGTAACATTTGGAGTTTTTGATCATGTAATTCTTCTACTAATTATTATTGTCTATAAGCTAACCCTCTATAGCTTTATGGAAGTATCTTATAAGTTATTTATGCTATTCAGGTACGTTTGTTATGCTTACACTTTTAATCCTTTAATTTTATCAATAGACATTCTTTGTGTGAATACCTTCATGATTGATTATGCTTTGATTAGCACTTGATTTCTTGAATGGATGAAGTGCATGTTATTTGTCAAACTAACTTTAATGTTTTTATGAAAGTGCCTTAGGTTGTATGTAACGCCCAAGTTTTTTTAGGGGTAATTTAGTAAATTAATAATAATAATTAAATTAATTAATTTAATAAAATGGAAGAGGGGTAAAAATGTAATTTTACGAATAAATACCCTAGGTATAAATTAGAATTATGTTCTTCTTGTTCTTTTTTGAATCGTGTTCCTATTTGCAGAGAGTTCCTAAGAACGTAAGATTGGAGTCGGATTTCAGGGTTTAAAGAACAGATCTTTATAGGTAAGATTCTAACCCCTAGATTAATATTTTAGATTCATTAGTTAATTTTAAGCACATTAGATATTTTTTGGAAAACCCAAATCTAGATTAGGGTTAGTTTATTATTATTATTTTTAATTTGTTTTAATATCAAAATAGTGAAAATTTAAGATTTTGATTTATTGTTGAAATTTGGGAAATCTTAAGTTTGTTTTTAGATGAAAAAAAAAAAAAGATTTCTGGGAAGATTTCGATTTAGACTAGGGTTAATTTATTTAATAATAATAATAATAAATAAATAAATAAATAAATATATTGTTATTTGTGGCTAAAGGATTAGAAAAAAAAAAAAAAAAAAGGAAGGAACGCGTATGCACACCGGAGGAAGTAAAAAAAAAAAAAAGGAGAACGCGTGTGCACACTAAAGAAAGTTGGAGAACGGTAAAAAAAGTAAAAATAAAAATTATATATAAATAGTAATATAAATAATAAGAGAAGATGTGTACGGATGGATGGTGTTTGGTAATTAATGTATATATATATATATTATTATGTTGACAATTATGGAGAATTGTTGGGGGGATAAAGTTTATGTTTGAAAAAAAAAAGTGAGAGAATAAAAGTTTTAAATAAAAGAAAGTAAAGTTTTTGGTATTATAGTTATACTAATAATGAGTGTAAGTTAATAAATAACATATAAATTAATTAGTGAAATAAATTATAGTTTAATTAAATTAAGTTGTGTCCCAAGAAATAAATTAAAAATAAATTAAGCTTTATATGAATTAAAAATTTATTAATTTTTTAAAAATATGAATAGATTAAATTATCTTTCATAATTAAAAACATTAATTTGAATACCTAAAATTTTAGGATTAACAAACCTAAAATTTTAGATAAATAGTAATGGTTATTTCTCTTATATTTTGTTAGGTGAAGAATAGATTTTTAGGATTATTTTTCTTCAAAGTTTTTGAGGACTTCTTTTGAGGTAAGGGAAATTAATGCAGTTATTATTTTTTTAGAAACAAATTTTTATATACATCATTTGGAAACATTTTGAGTTATTATCCGTTTTATGCATGGATCAAATATGTTTTGCATGAAAAGTATGTTAGAACCATATTTTATTTACAATAGAGAAATGTGGAGATATTATGTTTTGCAAATTTGAATAATTGAAATAAGTGTTTGACTCTGGTTTGTTTGACCCTTGTCAACGGGATATAATAGTTGACTTTTGACTTTTTGGCCTTTGTCAATAGGATATAATAGTTGACCTCTACATTTCTTGGTGGGGAATGTAATTGATTTGGACCCCAACCTCTTGGGGTTTGGTTAGAGGTTACTAGTACTAGTAGTGTTTGGTTTCGTCCACCTTAAAGAAATAATTTGAGGCTAGCCACCTATTTGAAAAGTCCCATCTAACTGGGCACTATTTGATGTTTGATGACTAGAGTAAATAAATGTTTTGAATGTTTTGATTTAATTTGATATGAAAATGTTTGAATCAGAATTGAAAGTGTACAGTTAAAAGTTTTGAATGTATCGGCAAAACTGACTCAAAGGTTTATGAGAATAATTAATTATAATGTCTCTTATTTTGCTAGTGACTTTGAAATGTTTGATCCATGAACTGCATTAATGTTCCTTATTGGGCTTTGAGTTCATTCCTATTTGTTGATATTTTTTCAGGTACCCTTAGTTCAGGCGAGGAGTGATGGCTAGGTTCAGGAATGGTCATCTTTAGGATTTTGCTTAGGATGTTATTTAGACATTTTTAGCTTATAAGTTTATGTTCATTTGGATTATTTGGTTTTTGGAAGCTATTTAGATACTGAGCTTTTAAATATTTTTTTTTTTATAAGTTTGAAGTTGAGATTTGAAGATTATGAAAATTTGTTAGCACTTGATTTATTTGAGTTTGCAATCTATTTGGATAATGGATTTTGGTTGATGGATGCTTAGTTTTAAAGTTAAGTTTGAAGATTTAAGAATTTTGTTCCGCTACTCTGAACAAGTTTTTGGTAATTGGTTACTTCTAGTTACAATATAATTGTTTGGGTCAGGTTACACTTTAAGCCTTCGAGTTTGAGGTGTGAAATGACTGTCACGCCCTTGGAGTGGGTCTTGGGGCGTGACATTGTAGCTCAGGTATGTTATTGTCTTTGCTTGTGTGATTAATTCCTTGGCTATGTTTGGTTCTCAGAAAATACTAAGGAAAGAAAAAAAGTGCAAAGGAAAATTATTTTTTTCATGTTTGATTGTCCTATGAAAAATATCAAAGAAAATCAAATATAATTAAAACTAATTAAAAACTTATACATTTTTAAATTATTTAATCTTTATATTGATGAGTTAAAATAAATAAAATGAGTTTGAAGTAACAAAAAAAAAAAAAAAAAAAATTTATCGACTTTTAATCTATTTTTTATTTTCCTTCACTTTTTTTTTCTTTCTACTTTTCCTTTATATTTTCTTTTCCTTGCATTTTCCCTCAAATTTTCCGGGAACCAAACATAGCCTTAAATATTTGTCTTTATGTGAATAGCTTGTTGTTAGGCTATAGATGTCATCACCTTTGCTATCTTTTGATACTCATTGATTTATTGATTAATTGTCATGTTTTGCTCAACCTAGTTAGTAGAGACCTTTATTTAAGGGTTAGAGGGGTGCTACCCTTATGGTACTTTCCTGATAGGTAACTTAACCTTCAAATCCAGACTCAAGTTGTCAAATATGCGTTTTTCCAAAAATAAGGAGACATTTTTTTATGATTTTATTTCTTATTTTATTTTCCCTTTTAAAAACAAATAAAAATAAGTGGTAACTCCAATTTTATAAAAATCAAAATTTCACAAGAAAAACAAGTCTTGTCATTGAGTGAGGACGCACGTGAAAAATGCAGGTTTCACACAATGATATTTCGCTTATTGCACCTCAATTTGAGCTTAGAAGGCAAGAAAGACCCCTAAACAACTAAGGTAAATGATGCTTGCTCTCTTTTCTTCCATTTTGGTGTTCGAATATGTAGTCACCATGAAAAGTGAGGATCTTACGATTTTTTTGTTTGTTCCATTTGATGGTGTTAGTTATTAGTGTATCTAGGGGTTAGAAGGTTGAATTGCTTGACGTGGTGATCCCACCCACCAAATTAGGGTTCTTGAAACAAAGAAAGATTGGGAGGTTCGCCCAATCTTTTCTTTCGATCAAGTGAGTAAGAAAATGGATAAAAAAACAGGGATGCAAGGTGATAAATACTAAGACCGACTTTGAGGAGAGAGTACAAGGATGACTAGTATGCTTTTCTCATTATGTGGGAATAAAACATGATGTTCCTCCAAGTTTAGATAGCCTCTTTTATATCACTATGGTTGATTCTAGTTATTTGGATTGTGATTAGGTTTATACAAACTATGGTAAAAAAAGAGATCAAGTGTCATGGTATTGTTGGCTTGTTGATTCATATAAAGTAATGAATGATTTGGGAATGTTGGGACCTGAAAAGTCAGGTCTCATTAGGTTAAGAAGATACCATTCTTCATTATATTTTCTTACCTGAGATGGGGTTAGGTTAACATACACCCGTCGGGTGCCGAGAAATGTTTTGTATGATCACTTAGGTAGGAAGATGTTGTCATTGAGTCACCCATGATTGCCAAGATTGGCTTAGAATTTTTTAAGCAAAAGGATTCAAACTAGGCGCAATTCCAAATCTTAACTCGTCCTAACCTTCAACATTCCACATTACACCTATTTAAGACTTATTTCATATCTATATCAATATTATTTTTGGAGCCATCATTTAGGTAGTCATTTTTGCAAATCTAAAGATTTTTTCCAACTTTTTTCTCCTTTAATGTGTAGAATCTTCATTTTCTCTAGGTCTTTATCACAATGGAGTTCGACCATCGGAAGAAACAACCCAGCCCAACAGGCTAGAATGGGCTAAGCGGTAGCTAGATTTTGGGCCGGGCCTCCCTCCTAGGCCCAAGCCCAACTAACCCATATTTGCTCTTCGTTCTCTCTCCCTCTGGTGTCTTCTGGTCACCTTCAAGGCTTCAACATCTGAATCGAAAATGGGTCTCAGAATCGGGGGCGAAATAGAGAAGGAAAATGGCGACGAGCTGAGTTACAGTGACTTCGTGGAGAGGTACCTTATGAAGAATCGACCTGTTGTTCTAAGAGGGCTTATGGATGGATGGAGGGCTTGTAAAGATTGGGTCACTCACACTGGACAGCCTAATCTCGAATTTTTCTCTACCCACTTTGGAAAATCCATTGTTCAGGTATTCAAATTCACCTCCATGTTGTTTTTTTCTTTGATTTTACGACACCCCAGTTAGATTTTTTTTGAAGAATTGTTTGTTTCTCATCCTAAAGTTCTGTTTGGTTGCCGGTAAAATTGAGGAAAGGAAAATTGGAGTCATATGTTTTTTTTTTTTTTTTTTTTCTCTCTTACTGAGTTACATTAATTCGGCTAAATAATTGTATGAGGAGTAATTGAGCTGGTTGTTTCAGGTTTTGGAGGTTTCTTAGCTCAAACGGGGTTCAAAGTGTTGAGTTAATGATAACAGAAGTAAAAACCAAGGATACAGCTGGTTGAATGATTTGAATCTTTTAATATTGGATTCATTTATGGGCATAGAGCTAGATCATTTAGAATGGAGAATGATGGAAAAAATAATCTGAAAATTTGGGCTCTGTTTGGAAATTGTTCTTTAGAACAGAGATCACGTTTGAGAAACTTATAATAGAAAACATTTTTCTGAGAAATTGTTCTGAAAATAGACTGATTTTTAGAATAAGCCCAAAAAACTGTTTTTAGTTGCTTTCATGCAGTATTTTGAGCAATAATTGAAAATATGGAGAATGCTTTAAAGACTTTTGCATTGTACATAATTGCGTAGTGCATTCATTGAGAATAAGCCCACAAAACCGTTTTTCATGTTTGAGTTCCACAGAGTTTTGTTCTGTTCCTGAAACCAATTGAGAACTGTTTTTTAAGAACTGTTCTCAAAAGCTATTTTTTGAGAACTATTTTTGAAATTGTTCCCAAACAGGTTGTTAGGTAGTAACGATCAACCAATGTTAGTTTTAGACCATGATCCATTCAATAATTGATATAGCTGTGAAAGAATCAATTTGGATGTGTGGGTTAGTTCTTAGGTTTTTAATCATGTTTTGAATGTTTCTTCCTTGATTGAATGTAAAAGTAGACTTCTATGGTGTGACTACTATTTTTTAGTTCATTGTCTTGAAACTCTTGATGGATCAAGTTCTGGAAGGTTTGAGTTTTCCTTTTGCTGGTTTATTGCTTGCTTCTCTGTTCTCTTTTGTTCCTGATCTACATTGGGCGGTATTCTGATCATAAAATGTGATATGATACTTTTGTTGCATAAAGGTTGCAGATTGTGGTACCAGAGAGTTCACTGATCAAAAGCGAATGGAAATGTCTGTTGCGGAGTTCATTGACCACTGGCTCAAGGATTCTGCAAATTATCATGTTAATGCTACAACTAATGAGCATGGGAAGCCACTGGTATATTTGAAAGACTGGCATTTTGTAAAGGTGTGAATTGAAACTATGCTCTATCCATTATATTTTTGTTTCATGCCTACTTTACAATTTACATATATGAGGATGTTCTTTTAACTAGTAGTATGGATATACCCCCTTGATTCTGTAAAACTTCAGTTTAAGAGTTCAAGTGTTACCATGGTATATGGCTTTGTGAATAATGTTAATTTTAAGGTAACCCAATGAAACATTACATACATTATTAATTCAAAAGATACGATCACAATAATATAATATATTCTAAAGACCTATTTAAATAAAAAAAAACCCTAAGTGCTGGCATATCATTCTTGTGTTGTTTATCATGAGAACTTGTCAAGTTTTGGTCTTACTAGGTCCACTCTGGCAATTTTTGTCAGTGTCAACATTTATTTTAGTGTTGGACATGGATAAACATGTTACTTCCAATGCATTGGGCTGCACCATTTTTTTATTTTTATTTTTTGTTAGGCGCCTTTTAACTTGTTTGCCTATAAAAAAACCCTAAGCTGCAAACATTCCTTCTCCTTGTTACGCTGTTGTTTTTGCTTTCTTATTGTTTTTCTTTTCTTTTCTCTGTCATATGCTTTGAGGTGTATGTGTAAGAATATTGTTAGTTCAGTTGCCTCACTTGTTCTTTCGTCCTGCATAATCTGATTCTCAGGAGTATCCAGAATATTTAGCGTACACAACTCCGCTATTCTTTCGTGATGATTGGCTCAACCTGTATCTCGACAATTATAGTATGCATAATGAACCTGATGCTTGTCAAGAGAAAAATGAAATTAGTTGCTCTGATTATCGGTTTGTTTACATGGGAGCAAAAGGTTCGACTTAGACATGATGAAATATTTTTGTATGACATGGTTATCATCTTATCTGTATTTCCTTGTGGCAGATAGACTAGTTTTGCTGATTTAGTTTAATTCTTTTTTGGATAATTGTTTATTCTATGCACAACTACCTAAATTTTGGTTCTTCATGCAGGTACATGGACTCCCCTTCATGCCGATGTCTTCAGATCCTATAGTTGGTCGGCTAATGTTTGTGGGAAGAAGAAATGGCTTTTTTTGCCTCCTTCACAAAGTCATCTTGTTTTTGACAGGCATGAATATGTATTCTTGCACATCTAGTAATTAGATTTTCATATGGGGCATTGCAAACATATGTCTTGTTCTTATTTAAAAATAAGAGAAGAAAACACATGTTGTGCTGCAAAGGTGACTTCTAGTTGCAATTGGGACGCAAACAGCTCTAGCTATCAAGGGTATTGTTACTCAGAAAGTGAAGAGAGCCAAATAGGTGACAGGATGAAAGGAAACAGAAAAATTAAACCTTCTTTTCTCCATATTGTTACAAACTTACAGTGATAGTAGTGTTGGAACTTGTCCACATTCAGAGTAACCTACTCTAGCAACAACCTTGGATGTTGTGTGCTTTCCTATAATAGTTAAGTGGTAATTGGTATCCAACCTTGCCACTTTGTCTACTCTGTCAAAGTAAAATGCTGTTATGACTTTTTAATTGGCAATTTTCCGTTCCCTATTATCACCAGCAAAGATAACACTCTGCAACATAGTACCATACCCTACATCTATCTTTTTCTTTCTCTCTCTAGCCTCTGAATCTTCCAATCCAGATGTGATCAACCTTAACTGCCTCATTGGTGAGAGCAATATGGTTTTGTTTTGAGACACGTGAGAACTATGTATTGAGATCTCTTATGAATCATTCACACTGACTGATGCCATTGAAGCTCTCTTCATGGTATGAAAAGTGGGGCATTCTGGTTGTTCAATATTCGGCTCATCTTATTCTTCTTATTGTTCTTTGCTATTGGTGATTGACATTTTCTATTCTAGGGTTGTCACAAATGATATGAAATCTTGCTACTTATTGTATGTTTTGGCCTTGTTTGTTTGACTTGCCTTTTTATTCCCATTCAGAAATATGAAAAGCTCTGTATATAATATCTGTGAGGATGTCAATGAAGCAAAATTTCCTGGGTTTAAGAAGGTAATGCACCAGTCTGAACTCATGTCCTTTGTTCATCTTGTGTGTTTATAATTTTTTTATTCTCAATCTCATTAACCAGTCTAGGTCAAGTGATTTCCTCAGTTATTTTTACTTATATTTCTACATGTTTTCATGTACATGTTTGTGTCTCCATGTGACATTTGCAGGCTGTTTGGTTAGAATGCATTCAAGAACAAGATGAAATTATCTTTGTGCCCAGTGGATGGTATCATCAAGTTCACAATCTGGTATCTATTTTAAATTGCATGAGTTTACCTATATATGGTTTGTGCTTGGTCAATGAAACTAATGTCCAGTCCCATGCTTCTGAAAATCTAATCGATCTGGCACAGAACTGACATGCCTAATATCCAGATCTATAATCTAACCTATCTGGCGAGAAGCTGATATATCTTGACATTGATTTCATTCGTACTTTGTTTATGTTTTTCTACATAAAAACCTCTTACTTCTTTCTGACGCTCTTTCAATATAAGTTTCTAACATTACAGCTTCTTTCTGAGTCTCTTTCAATATTAGTTTCTAATGTTATAGTTGTGTATAATTGGTTCTGTATGGTCCCCAATACAGATTCCCCCATCAGCTCCCCAACAGCACCATCACCCCTTAGGACACTCCTGGCATAAGACTTATTGGCCTGTCAGATTTGTAGGAATGGTGACTTCCACAATCCTTTGCTTTGGCCAATTTATACCTTGTAGTTTGACTAGGTGACACAACAGTAAATCTATTTTTGCAGGATTTTGCTTTCATAAGTGCATTTATGTTTTTCTTTTGTGTGAGCTGTATGCCTGGGAATGCGTATTTTCTGACACAATACATTCATTCATAATGCTTTCAGGAAGATACAATATCAATAAACCACAACTGGTTCAATGCCTATAATCTTTCTTGGGTTGTAAGTATAGTTGATTGATTTATGTAGTAACAGTAGCAGTTTAAATAGAAAGGAAGTTAATTCTAATGAAATTGAAGTATGACTCGTTGATTTCAAATTCATGCAGTGGGATTTGCTTTTGAAAGACTACAATGAGGCTAAAGAGTACATAGAGGATGTCAGGGACATATGTGATGATTTTGAAGGTCTCTGCCAGCGCAATCTTGCAGCTAACACAGGTACCCATCAAAAGACAGTAAAAAATGTTGCAGCTAGCACCCATTTTATAAAAATGTTAGGTGGAACAATCAATTCATTACATCAGGATATAATGTGTATCTTTTTTAATGATTTTCTACTGATCTACCAGTTTTCCTAACAACTTATCTTGTAGGATTTGGGTTCACAATGTATACGATGTTCTTTTAACACTCTCTTTCACATATGGTCCCAAATCCGCAAGTTGAGAGATACACAAACCCATAGATATGGTGATGTGAGAAAGTGCCATTGGGCAAGCAAAGCCTTTTCGATTTAGAGTTGCTTTGATCAGAAACCTTTAAATATGACGGTATGATGTCCCAAAGGTAATGCAAAAGAGAGTTATATGTGTGGATTAGGTTTAGGTGTTCAAATTGTGTTTGGTCAGCCTTTGTTGGATCTGTTCAACTTGAAATTTGGAAGACTGAAAGGTGCCCAATTTGGGTTAGGTTGGACTTGGGATTAGAATTTCAGCTTCAAATTCAGCTTGCATTGTGGGTAGCCTGCCCATGACGTGGCCCAAAGCATATATCATTTATTGTATAATATGACTGCATATATATATATATATATATATATATTTATTGTTTTATATTATATTTTGTAATTAAATGGTTAGAGTAGCTCAACTGGAATAAGGCAAGTGGACTTTCAATCACTGTGGCGCACGTTAATGGACAATGCTGGGCCCCAATTTATTTGCATTTTCAATAGATGAAGTGATAATTCATACTAAGGGGGTCCCATGGCATATATTGTTTGTTGACAATGTGGTTTTAGTCAACAACTAGAAGAGCACATATTGTGCATGCCAGTTAGTAGCAATTAAAGAAGGATGCTGAAGTTAGGTTATCTCCATTCGGTTGTGTACTGATTGTTTCCTTTTTGACAGGCATGAACTTCTGTGATTTCTTCATCTTCATAGCATGCTTCTCATTTGCCAACTTGGTCCAGCTTTATCACCTTCATAGAGTCAATGAAAATCCCAGTTGGTGTTTATTCCCTAAAGCTCAACATTTAGCTTTGAACCTTCTTTCCGCTCAGAAAATTGTATTGAAGATGAAAACCGTAGATGCTCTGGCCGGAGATCATGCTTTGTTGCTGGATTTGAGGAAAATGATGGATGATTCAAAGTTCCTTGAACTGTGCTCTGGCTTGGACAGAACGTATAGGGGGATACACAAGGAACAACAACAAAATTATGATAAGAAGGAAACTTTGATGGATGGCTTGGGGGATTTGGATTTTATTGTGAAGTCATGTTCTCAGATCTATGCTCCCGAAGATCTTGTTAGTTTTATAGACTCTGCTGTTAAAAAACTTAGCAGAGCTTTCAACAGAGAAAGCCCTCTGCTGCCTGAATTAGATGAACTTAGGAGTCCGGATGCTCAGTAAAAATTAATATTTGGATACACTGTTCACTTTTTCAAGGAGGCCCCAGAAAACTGCTGGGGCAGAAAACTCTTGGAAGATGCATGGTTGCGTTTGTTCTCAAAGGCCTTAGCAGGTTTATGAACTTAGAAGCTCGGCTGGTAAAATAACCTTTGTGCGACACAGGTCCAGCTTTTCGGGGAGACCCAACAAAACTTCTGGTCCTCAAAAACTTTTGAACGGTGTCTTTTGGTGCGTGCTTGCAATCCAAGATCATATGCAAGAACACATGGTGATAACTTGGCTCTTCGGGTCTGTGGAGGAGCTGGAAAAATAAAGTTGAGATTCTAACAAGGAACTTCATTCAAGGTGGGAAGCTGTAGACGCTCCATGTCTGCACTTATTCATTTTCTGTTTCATCAATGTAACATGGTCATAGTGAATGCGAGAGCTAGGTGACAAACTCACTTGATTCTTCATTATCTAAATGTAGTAACATAAAAGTTCATTCTTCTCTCTGCACCCCTGTTTTAATTTTTCACATTTCCATTAACATATTGTTGATTTGTGTTGATTCCTCAGCATGTAAATTCCACTCCCTGATAAAAGTTTGGATTCCTCTTTTTCTTTTAAATGCTTGCAAACTAAGCTTTCAAAAGTGTCTTTTCATTTTTCTCGATCTTTCTCAGAATCTGAGAGCATCATATCTTGCAACCCAAGAAAGCAAAACCACCAGCAGCTGTGGGCCTTTTCATTCCCTGGATTTGTCCCATAAAGGGCTGCTGGTTCTATTTGCTTTATAGAGCATCTTCACTGCATGCCCAGTGCCTTTTCCAGCCTAAGCAACCTCTGTCAAAAACACAATAATCACACCAAACATTCCTTCTCCAAATGGATGAACTGTTCATATATCCACAGCTGAACAAATTCAAATTTAGTGCTTTCCACCACTACTGGATCTTTCCCTGTACATATTGGGTCACTGTCGCTGCTGGGGGGCCACACCCCAACAACCCTTTTTTGACTGAAGTTGATCTAAGGATTAAGATGAAATAGATCAGGTGTGGGTTATAGCATTGACTTAGCAAGAGATAAAGACATATGGCCTTAAGAGGGGAAGACAAAGTCTCACTGTAAACTATATTTCTTAATCCAATATTTAATCTATACTCACTCAAATCCATGTCGGAAAAGCACAAGTTTGGGCATAAAAGAATGCTTGCTGCAATTAAATGAGTGTTTGGTTGACTGTATTTTAATATTATTCTTAGAAATTATTTTAGCCCCTAACTGAGATACATTATTTTATATATAGTTTTGAAAGATGGGATGCAGGCTAGGGTTGAGGATATAGTTTTATATTGCAGGGAAGGTACATTTGTTAAACCAGCAACAGCTTTGTTTCATACTTGTGTTGTATTTGCTCTGCACATGCAAATCCACATTTGAAGGGTGTGTTGCTGATAAATCATGAAAGTATCAGTTGCAAACTAGCAATACTGCATCTGTCTTCTCTTAAATAGATAAAAATTCAATGGCTTGAATCGATGTAGGGTAGGTGGGTCATTGCATATTGTATTATGGCAGTTGTTGGGGCAGCTTTGGACATTTGAGTAATGTCCTTAGTCCTACTTTATTCTTTTATCTTCTACATTATTAAGGTTTTCTGTAAATGAAAGAGAGATAAAAGAGAGAAACAGACTGCACAAAACAACCCCACAGTATATTGAAAATTTGTATACTCTCCCAAATTTACATACCTCTCAGAGGTAGGTAGGATAATCAATGGTGACCTGTTAGAAAAGAAAGGAATCAAATTTTTATGGAAAATAAAATCTAAAAATACCAGAAACCCCGGTTAAGGCCAACTACGAGAAGCCAAGCCAAATACTCAAAAAAAGGAAAAAAAAAAAAAGATTACTGTCTATTCCCTATGCCATTTTCCTTAGGGACACTTAACATTCCTTCCAGGACCTCCATAGTAAAAATAGGTTCCCCAAACATTATTTTTCCCTTGTTTTATATCATAACAATTTGAATGATCAGCCAGTAGGTGAAGGTTTTGTAGAGGAAGCAGGCTATTATCCCAGTCCACAACTTGTAAGTTTCTGAAATAAGATGCTTTCCCAAATCCTTCTTCTGCAAAATGGCCACTGCCCATCTGTGTTGATGTGTGAAAACCAGTTGATCTAGTATTAACAATCTCTCCACCAAATTGTATCATGTTTGCATGATTCCCCAAGTGGCTAAACAAGAACGATGGCCAGTACCCAACCAATAGTCCAGACCCGTACTCAAGCCACCAGTGTCCATGCTTTGGATCCTACACGCACAATAAAAAGATGTTTCTCCATTAGTTTCTAGCATAGCAACATATTGTACAACACTTAGGTCTTGGAGATTTTATTGTGCTTTACTGCATTATGATAAACATTATGAGTGGGACTACTTATCCTGCCTTAGTTTTTTCAGATACATATTGTGCCTAGGGAGGTGGATGTGGCCTATGAAAACAACATCAAAGAAGAGAATAATAAAAGAAAATGCACAGAGAAAAGAAAAAACAGTGCTTTTGCTTAGGCCCCAAATGCTGTCGAAGTCAAATGACTTAAAGAAAAGAAAAAGTCTGTTAACAAAGAAATAAAGAAAAAGTTGACGCGTAATGGAACCCTTTTACAAAGAAAAGAAGAGAATCTTGCAGTTTAATAATAAGGTGAGCCAAAGGATGGAGAAACAGCAAGGTCATCTTTGTCGCTTTGTTTCCATGCGCCACTATTTGGTTAAATGATCGCTGATTACAAGATTTCCTAATGCTGAGTCTGAAGAGTTTTTTCAAAGCGAGTACTATAGAATTCACTTAATAACTGTAAAAACTACCTTCAAAATCTGAGTAATGAACAGACCTTCCTATTCTGTCTTAATCCAAACTACAACTTTACTTTGTAAGTCTTCTCAATTTGCTGACTACTGATTAAAACTCACCTTTACCAATAAGCCTAATAGTTGATACTTTTGTCCCATTTCCTAGTGACAAAAATAGAATGGAACTCACCTTCCAAACCATTAATCCAATATCAAATTGTTTGCCATTGTAAGACGACCTTGGAGAGATTGCAGCCCCAATAGCGATCTTGTTGTTTGTTTGGACAAAACCTGAGCAAAGTAAGTTGTAGCAGCCAGTGGCCTGGTATGCATCGGTCTGCAAATTAAGAGCAATTAGTCCTTGTTTTTCTGTTATGTGGCAAAAGTTTTAAGCATGATGGACAGAGTAAAAGAACTTGAAACTCACTGTCCAATATGTGAAGAATCTTGGATAGTTATCTCCGTACAACTCTGGGCTGACCTGAAGAATATGAAAACAATTTCTTAGTAATTAAAAACTACAGGAACTGCTTCTAAGGATGAACAATGGTTTATGTAAAATTGGGGACCCGAAAAGAGTGTAAATACATGCCTGCCAACCAGCTTCTATGGTATTAAGATCATTGCCAAATGAACCAGAGATGATCCATATTTGTGACAAGCTGAATTCATATTGATCGGCCACGTGGGGCGCCCACACATTAATGCTGGCCTTGGCTCCATAATACTGATCTCCATTGACAAAAACAACTGCATGCTGCAGGCAAAAGATTATCAGTAAAAGGGGCACCCACAATTCTGAATGTCGACTGCAGTTTCAGTGAAATTTGACATGAACACAGTTTCTTCATTTCTTAGTCGGGTTCTTTTCCTTTCCCTTAACTTTCCAAAATACTGTTTGATTGCTAAGAAAATGGAGGGGAAAGAGTACAATAAAGCCTTTTTGGTAGAGACTAGCTTTTCCTTTTGGTGGAGGGTTGCAATCCAAAGGGGGAATTGATGGGGGAGACTTTTTTTCCCACAAACAGATAATAATAGCTTCTTTACTCATTTTGATGCATCAAAGGAAAAGAAAAATAGGTAAATTTTCTAGAACTAGTAAGAAAGACATTTCCTTCTTGAGAAAACGAATTGTCAAAGAACTCATAGAAAGAGAGCTCCCTGTTTCAATATACCAACCTCATGATCACTGCTTGTTGAGTCTCTCTTCACATTTCTTCTTAATTTTCTTCCAAATCTTTTTATGGAACTAGCTCTTAGAATATCTTTCTCTGTGGTTCGCCGAATCGGAATTGTTCCTTCTGGGCATGATTCACCAGAATTCATCCATATCTGAAAGGTCTCTGCCACAGCATTTATGGAGTCATGTCCTTTTGGTCTTTCTGGTGGATCCTGAGAAAAAAAAAAAAAAAGGAAAAGAAAAGAAAAATTACCAGCCTATTAAATGAACCTGTCTTTGCCCATAATGACAAGATTTCAGAAACTGAAAGTCTGTTTGTTTCAAGGGAAAATAGTTCCTGAAAACAATTTCAAGAATATACATGTATTTGTAGCTGAAATCTACTTTGTTCACAGAGAAAAAGAAACAGTTTCCATGGAAAGAAATGGAAAATTACCAATGGTTTCTTTCCTCTTAGCTGAGGATGATCAAAAGCTGGTTGGAGATGAGATAAAACACAATCTATCACATCACCATCAGGACTCTGCAGGAGAAAAACAACCACCCAGATCCTGAACCTTTAGAGCCATCAAGAAAATACCAAATTCACATAGAAAACACCATTAAGACAAGAAATTGCCTGAATTGTCTTGACTGCAGGCTTGTTGATCTTCCTGAGATAGGCTCTGACTCTCTTCAGCTTCTGCAGCTGTAGACCTGGGTGGAAAGTCTGGTTGGCCGTTGGGCGGTGGTGGCCGGAATCTGAGGGAATGGGGTGTGAGAGGACCGGGCTAAGTGAAGAAGCGGCAAAAAGAAAAGCAACAAATATGAACATGATTGGAGAGGAAGAGGCCATGTTTGAGGAATGTTGTGGTGTTGTTGTTTCTTGTGGAAGAATGGTTTGTATTCGTGTACATTGGGCTTGTCCTGTTGTGTGATGAACACAACATGTTTTATTCCTAAGTTTTGTATCTCTCATCAAATCCATCCAAAACACAAGAAACCATTCAAGGGAAAAACACTTCACTGCCTCACCATCTCCAAACTTTCAAGGCCCCTTATAAACTAATATGCAGACACCTCTCTCTCTCTCTCTCTCTCTCTCTCTCCCTCCCTTTCTCTCTCCCCTCTCAGATTCCAGTGTCTTGGTTTTGTGTTCTGACAGACAGAACCTTCAGGCACAAGCATATTAAAATAGGCTCTGATTGGTGGGGTAGTCCTTTTCCCAGTTTTACCCACAACTGACTGCGGTCAAAAGACTTGGAGAGACTCACTTTTTTTTAGTTAAATTTGAGAGGAAGAGAGAGAGGGAGAGAGAGAGAGGTTCTAATGCTTGGTCAAGCTTCTAGTGCAGAGACTGAAAATTGAGCTTTTGAATTGAAATTTAATAGGGCTTATGACCATTGATTTCTGTTGTCCTTTACTTTGATTCACAAGAAGAGGTTTTGGAGGTTCTCAAACTCATAATACAAAGGCCAAATTCAAACTTTATAGCTGATCTAATGCATCCAATGACTACTGATTTCCATTGCATTCCACTTTGATTCATATTAACAACAGGAACTGCACTTCATTTTTGGTGTTTCCAAATTTCATCTGCCCTTTCCCTTTTCTGTTTTCACTACTTTTCCTTATAAAATTCTTAGTGGCCAAAGCCACTTCCTAGGCAATTCAGATTTCTCTTTGACTTTCAGCATCTCTTCTGCGCTATTTTATGGTTCCTAGTCAAGAAAAATGATACCTTGGAGCATGCTTATGCCACTAGGAAGTCGAAGTGGAGCATATGTAGAGCACAACTGAACATTTTGATGGCCCACAAAGATCCATATGATCACAACAAAGAAATCATTATGATGAGGAATATTGAATTTCTTTTGACTATTAGTCTCACCTTACTGCTAGCAAAAGTTCCTAATGATGATCCCATGTTAGATCAAACTAATCCTTGATCAAAATTGTGCAGTTACCCCCTGAAAATTCTCCCTCCTTAGGCTCTTCCAGCTTTTCAGAAAGGAATTCAAGGGCTTCATCTTCAAGAAATTGAGAACTAGAAAAGAGAAAAAAAGGCAACTGACTGATAGTACTATACTCAGTGACACTTCTCATAGAACTTGTAGCAGGATGATGCAGGCATGACCTTTGAAAGGGAGAATTGTGGGTTAGGGACATAAGGGCAGAGAATTATACAATGTTAGTGAGAAACAATAATTTTTTGTCAAACACAAAAACATCATGATTTGGTGATGATAATGTATTTGAAAATGGGGCAGCATAATAGAACAAAAGAGACAGTACTGAACCCATCATTAGCATATTCATCATCTACCATTAAGTACATTGTATTCATCCATCAAAATTGTTCATTAGTACTCACCAAAGTCAACTTATGTCTCATAAAAAAGATGGTCATTGGTCGTATTACTTAAATAAGCAAAAGGATTATGCTTAAAACCCGATCGCTAAGCCTCATGGTGACGACTCACTAGAGGGCCCAAGGCTAGACCCCAATCTCCCATAATAAGAGGAATACTGACATTATTTAGTACCACTAGACCACAAGGCTAAGCACACCTTTAAATAGCTAAAATCAATCAGTTAAAGGACTGGTAGAGGGCTTCCAACTATGCAGTTCTATTACCAAATAATCCCCCATTGTTTGTGGGAGCAGAGAGGTATGGGGCATACATTAGTTATCTTTTTAGAGCAATGGGCAATGCTGCTTGCCACTTCTGCTATTCTTTATTTCTCTCTTCTTTTCAGAAAGACCCACTCACACACTCATCCACATCTGCAGCTAAGTGAAGGCAACTAGTGAAGAATAAAGGTCCACAGAGAGTGATTCTCATTTCACAAACACAAGCAAAGGGACTATTTACTAATCCCAGTGGAACCACAACCATGCCTCTTTTGTAAAGTTGGGGTGTAAGAGAATAGATTCCAACCCCACAAACCGAGAAAAAATTGCATTAAGATTCAGATTTTTAGCTCTGATTCTAACCCCATCTTCTTAAAACTTGTGTTAGTGAGCATATATTGTTATACTAATACCTTAAAGCAATAAGATTTAGTGATGGATGGAATCAAATCTATAATACTATAGGCTCCTCAAACTTCTCCAAAGGCTGCCATTAGCATGCTTGCTTTTTGAAGGGAGTCATTACTCAACCTACCAAAAAAAATTGAAGAAAAAGTAGTAAGGAGATTGAAAAGAAAGATATGAAAAAAGAAAGACGGTGATTTCAAAGTGATTGCACCCTTGTTGGGATAACCCTCATGGTTGGACCCCTCAATTAATCATCTTTTCGCTTTATGCTTGGCACATGGTCTTTTTATATGATCTCTCACCAATGGTCCATGCTATTATCCATCATCCTCTGATTAGAGTTGCCGATGAAAAATTCAAATGAAGTGAGATCCTTCATTGCTTGATACATTTGGCTAATGAAAACAAGTACTGATGAGGAAAAACAGTGAGCAATATGAGTCTAGTCCCATCAAAACGCTTGCGAAAAAATTGTTAAAACATAGAAAGTTTTAGATCAACAACCTCTTGACTTTGAATTATAAGTAGAACCCAGGTACATGACAGCATTGCAATGGAAAATCATGGAACAAGCATGTGAAAATAGTACCAATGGAGCACATGTTTTCCTGGCATCAAACCTACATTGTTCTAAAACTAGTTCTGTTTTTTTCCCCATAAAAATGTAAATTGAGCTAGACCCTACACTTCAGTGGGTTACTTTGAAGGATGGAGATGGTGATGGATCCTTTGATTTGGGCGTGGAGACCATGTGATGCTGAGGTTGTTGACACATAAGACATTGCTCTTTCCACCATCTTTTTGAACAAAGCTGAAAGCACTGTAGCTTTTTAAAAGCACCACCCCCACTAAGAAAAACCTCAATCTATCATAGAAAAAGAGGACACAATAAAGCTATCCTTTAGTAGATTGTTTGTTTATTTTTGAAAAAACATAAGGACAAGGAAGGCTTCCCAATGTCAAGTTTAGCACCCGCACAATCTTCCTTTAAGCTTGCACGAGGCCTCCATAAATGGGTTTGCACTCTCATACATATTAAGAAAAAGCCTATTAATTTGATTAAAACTCTTCAACCGTTTAATAGTTATAGACCAATAATGCATATCAAATTAATTTTCATTTTAACCAAAAACCCAATTTTACATCATTGAATTATCAAAAGATTTAAGATAATTTGATAGGATTTTAATGGAAAATTTATAAACTTTTTTATTTCATTGTTCAATATTTTAATCAAGTTAATATAAAATATAACATTCATTTGTTCGAACGCTATCCTTTGGTTTCTCGGTTCGTTGATGCTATGTGTTTTATTAACTGTTGTAGTATTGATCATTATAGTATCAAAATGATGTCGTATAGTACTAATTTGAGGTCAAAAAGATCATATTGAAAAAGATTATGAGCTTGATGGTCATATTTTCTAAAACTTGTTTTTAAAAACTGCTTTTAAGTTAAAGAAACAAAATAATTTTCTAGTATTTTATAAAAATTGGGATGTTTGGCAAGTTGTTTTTAAAAATAAAAAAAAACAAAAAGAAATATATGAAAACATGTGTAATTTAAAGAAATATTATATTTGAAGATTTTCAATATTGGTATTAGATAGTGAAGAGAAAAAGGGAATGATATCATATTCAATTTTATTTATTTTTTATGAATTTTTTTTATATTTTCCTTAGAAAACAACTTCAATTAGTTTTCTAAAAATTATTCTATATTTCACTTTATTTTTAAAAAATGTTTTTAGAGAACAATGACCAAACAACATTATAATTTTTAAAACCAGTTTTCTATTTTTAAAAACAGAAAAACTACTTTTAAATCATACAACAAAATCGACTCTATATTACTTTCATGACAATGTCTCCTTCAAAACCCAAGTCCAATATTACCACCTCTATTTCATTTTTTTTTTATTGTAGTTTTTTTATTTTTTATTTTATCATTTCTTCTTATAAAATAAAGTTCAAAATGTATTTTTTTTCTCAACATTGTCCAAAATTAATATACCATTGTATAGGTTTTGGATTTTAATCACCATACCATAAATTTGTTTCTCCTTAACCCTACATTACAAATTATAACCTTTGACATAAGAGCAAAGGAAGGCATAAATTTCTTGGTCTTACTTAACATATTTTTAGTGTCTTTCATGTTAGGGGCATAGTTTCTTTTTGTCAACCTTTTAAATTGGCCTTTTCTTAAAGCAAATAGTCTGACTACCATCATTTATAATTGTGTGATATGATTTTCATCTAAAAGTTGTTCTTTGCCCAATCAGTAGTCAGCTCATTCAAACATTGATGATGTAACTTGTAAGGCCCATATTTGAATGGGCCAATCTCAAGCCCAATCTATCACATCTTCCACTTACCTCCTAAAAGCAAGATAAAACAAGAGAATCCAAGGGTACCTCACGACAGCTCAGGTATGCACATCACTTGAAAAGGGAAATCCAAGATCATGTTGTCACAAGTAAAGAGCAGACCACCTCAAAAGCAGAATTTAAGGGTATTTTTAAGAAGTATTTTCGAAAACCGAAAAATAATTCTTGAAAATTGTTCAAATGTTTTATACAACAAAGTTTTTTTGGAAATTTAAAATGTTTTTAATAAAACAATTTTCTGAAAATAAATATAAACAATTGAAATATGTTATCTGGAAATACCATATTTTCTATTTTTTGTTTGAAAAAAAAACTATTTTTTGTTTGTTTTTTTTTATTTTTTATCATTAAACATATTTTCCAATTATGCAACTGATTGTCTTTTTGAAAAATTTATTCAATCAAATGTTTTGAATTAAACCAAATGGATAATCGATACCTCTAGTTATCAAAACAAAGATGATTTTTCAGTAAAATAAAAATGAACTAAAAGTTAGCATAACAGCTAGGTCATGTTAGCAGAGAATGAGGATTAGATCAAACACGCTTTAATAAATCAATTTGTCTATTTGAGAATTAATAGCCTTTGATATGATCTATAGTGTCAATGAAAAATGATTTTCAAAAACTTTTGATCTAATAACTAACTTCTTGTGAATTAGTTTGCGAGTGTTCAATTGTCAAAATGTGAAATAAATTAATGAACATATATATGGAAAAAACAATTGTACAAATTTAGATCAAGATAGAATGAGATTAACTATTGAGATAAATTCAATTGCATCTTTTTAGCTTCAAATTTGCAAACAAATTCGGTTCATATTCGTTCCTAGTTTTCTCATAGATTTAGGCATAGATGATCTACTCAATCATAATGAATCAATCTTGTAGAGAGCATTTGTTGTATTTCTAAGCACCATATATGTGAAATCCTTAGAAAAGTTTAGAAGAATTCAATCGTTTTATATCAAAAATCAAGAATTAAGATATAAGAATCAAAATTTACCACAAAGTAATGCATTCATCTCTTGTTCTTCACGATAAAATGTCCTCCTAGATATAGAAGAGTCTAGCCTCCAATCATGAAAAAAACAATGATAATCTTCATGTTTGGATAGTGAGAAAAAAATAGAAAATTGTTGAGAAAATCCCTTTCTAAAAATCTCAAAACTAATCTTTCTCACTAATTATCTCTAAAACTAATCTAACTCCCTATAAAGTCTCTTAATTAACAAGCTATTTCTAAGTGATTTCAACTCAAATTCACTCAATTATATCTTGCCACATCACTAACACTACTAACAAACAAGTAAAAATATCTAAAATATTCAAAACTAACCCATGACAGTTACAACTCCAAAGAACTTAAATGTCTAGCAAAGAGCATTGAAAATTTTGATACATGATAGAACCAATTTGATACATCTCAATGCACTGAATCTCTTTAACTCCTTTAATAACATCTATCAAAATCAGAATCAACTTGCAATCTTCTTCAATGAATCAAACAAATTCCACCTTATCAACATTCAAAACTCAAATCTACCTTTACCCAATTCTCTCCCAAAAACGAAGTATAATTAATCTCCTGTTAAAAAAAAATCACTCATTCAACAACCATATACACAATCAAGTATATCAATTTAATTTCACCCATCTCATCTGAAAATAGTGTAAGAAACCATTTTATGAGCAATCTCAAATGTAAAATTTTAACACATACTAAAACATTAACCATTTCAAAAGCTTGACTCCTTTAGAAAAGAAAAATCAATGCATCAATCAAAACTCAAGTTGAGGAAATCTCCTTCTATGCAACTTAAAAATAATCAACTAGCATCATCTAAGTATTTACCTAAGATACTAGGTTTTGACGGCTAAAAAGACAACTAACCTTTCAAGCTTCACCTTAAGATCTTTAGAATAAGAGTTGATTTCTCAACTTACATATATATATATATATGACTTCTAACCAAGTAGTAATGGGCATTAGGGTTTGAGGACATGAATGCCATTACCCCCTTAAGACAAATGCTTAAGTTTCAATAAAGACATTGCATTTAAGTTGGAATTTCATTTATTTATTTTTTCTTTTTTAAAGGAGATTATTTTATTTCTTAACATAAATATTTTAACCCTTCCCAACTAAGGAATCAACTTTTAAGCAAGATACTCCAAAAGTATGTTAGTTCACAACATATGTTTGTTATGATAAAACCCTTAAAAACATGATATGATATAACAAATTCAGAGTTTATTATTTATTTAATAAAGTTCCAGTTGCACTTTAATCTATCCTTATTCCATGCATTACACCTTGTGAGTATTCTCACTTGCATCTCTTGTATTGTATATGACTTGGGTGCATTAAAAGTTGTACAAAAAATCTAAGTCATGGGTTTCTTGCAAATAGATGATTTGTGCATAGTCGAATCATAGACTTAGGTAATCTATTAGAGGTTGTAGTGCACTACCTCCTAATTAGAGGAATAACTGGCCTTGGCCATCGACATGGGTTTCCCAAGATAAGTAGAATAATGTGTATGGTTACACATTAGATAAGACCTATGGTAAGTCATGACGTAAGTCTATTAGGTTATCATGACTTCATCAAGTTGTTATGTTGTATTGTTTCTCAACTTTGAGAGAATATTGAGATTATGTCAAAGTTAGTTGTGACTTTGACCTACAATCAAGATATTAAGAATCTAAGATAATAATATATTCCATTGTGTTAGATCTAGAGAGCCCGGAGATAGATTATATTACCTTATATGATTTAGGATTGCCAACAATTTGATCATTGAAATCCGTTAAAAAATCTTGTCAATATTGATTGCCAACTTATTAGGCCAAAATTGATAGGGAACATCACATGAGAATCGAATTCCCATTTCCCTATGGCTTTGATATAGTTGTTTTCCCATCCTTTATTATAGTATAAAAGATGATATATTAGGGATTATGTTTTCTTTAATAGGGACAATAAATAGTTGCTCTCATTCTCAATTATCTTAAGAATGTATATAAACAAGATATCACCCAAACTTAAATCTAAACCAAACTTGTGATTGATGACTAAATAGCCTATTAATAGCTTGATGACATTTGGATGAACTTGGCTAGGATAGATATTAAAGAAACTCAAAAAGTAATGGATTAAGGGATGAAAAGAGAACCTAAGATTGGCTTAGAAGTGTGAATAATGAAGAGTAATTTTACTATGGCTATCAATTTCAAAGTTAGGGTCTCCAATGGAATGATTAGGCATATGTTTTTTCTTTTATCTAGTTCATACAAAAGGTGGAATGTCACCTTTAGAGATTCAAGATTTCTAGAAGTCACCACCAAAATAAGAAAAAGAAAAGAAACAAATAGTAGAAATTAAAAGAATATGGACTAAAGTAAGTACTTGAAGACCATTCTTAATACATAGTGAAAAGAACAGTAGATAAAGCCTCAAAGACAAGAAAGATGCAAAGTGGCACTACTTGGAAAATGAATGGATACTGTATTAATGGCACCGTAGGAATAATCATTTCAAATATTAAAAAAAAAATGTTAAACATGACACATCTATCAAATTAATGATCATCTTTTGGCCAAATGTTGCTTCTTTCATGAGCTCAAAACCACTTGAGACTACTAGGAACACCCACTTATGCAAAATAAAAACCATGTGGATAGCCCACTCTCCTTGAGGAAGCAATGTAGTAGACATTCCTTGATCGCTTATATGCCAATTAATCAAAAAGCAAAGGAACATGGATCATCCACCAAGTCTAAGAAGATTCCTAGCTAATCGATGAAAAATAAGGTTTCTGAGTTACCATCTAAAATGCCCAAGATCCATATTGGTTGTTCCACTGACTAATTTTCTCACCTCAAGTCATGAATAGAACTATAAATATGAGAACTGTTATTTTTTTAGAGCGTAAGAGCCTTGACCTTCGTTTTCACGGAGAAAATATTGAATAACTTTAAGAGAAATGACTTTTTGTTTCTTCAGAAGGAAAATTATTCTTTGTTATGTTTTTCAAGGAAAAAAGCAAATTTATTTCTTCACATTTTTTTTAGGAAGAGAGAGAGAAAACGTATTCTTTCTCTCTCTAGTTTTCCATGGAGAGAGTTCTCATAGAAAGAGAGTTTTCTCTTAAGAAATAGAGAGAAAAAAACTGTTTTTTTTAAATAGTGGCAATTTTTGGATAGATTTAAAACTCCCAAAAACTATTCCCCTTATTTCTCTTATTAATTAGGCCGGGTCGGGTTAGCCCACTTGGGCACCCAAACCCAACTCTAACAGCTTCTACTTGTATAAGATGGGTTGAACTAGCCCGATCACTTATCTAAGTCCATTATATTCCACTTTTGAAGATCATTCATACAAGCGAATGAGTCGTGTGACCATGCGAGCACACCTGCAATTTGAGAGCTATAAACTTATGCACCTCTTAGAAATACATAGTAGTTCAACCTTAAAAAATTATGAGTGAACAGTAATAATCATGTCCCGATGTATCTCATACTTATTTAGTTACATTTTTAATGTATACGCTTAATCACTCAAAGTTGTATACTATCCATCATTATAAATGTATTCATAATTATATAAGCTACAAAAGCAATAAAACCGGTTGACTATGAACACATCTTTATTAATGTAACTAAAAAAAAAAAAGTCTTCATTTTGAGCTCATGTCTTTTAGATCCAAATTAACTGCTTGCCCAATATGTTTCATAAGGATAAATTATTTCATTTATGTCGAAAATATACCAAAGTAGCAACATTAATTTGTCACCTCATAACATAGTTAAAAGTACAAAGAGTACAATAATGGACTATTATAATTGTAATAAGCCCTAAGGATCTCACACAGTGAGGGTGCATGAATTAATTACTCACTTTCTTTATCAGTCACATTCAAACACATGTAGTATGAAATACATGTTATGGTGATTTCTCTTCACTTAGAAAGTGTATGTCAAACTGCCGCCATACGGACCTCAACTAAGAGCTTCACACCATCAGTTTGTTTGAGTTTTGCATTTATGGTTCTCCTTAAACCTTTTATGCTAAAACTCAAGTCCAGTTCAAACAGACAAATTGTGGGCAATTACATTTGGTCAAGATGTCATTTATTATAAACCTCATCTTGATACTTAATCAAGACGATACTCATCATCTTTTGTATACTTTTTACTAATTTATCATCATTAGTATATTGTGTCTCATCCTAACTCATAAACATATTGATTGGGGTGGTTGCTTGTGTGAGAGAGCCAACCTCTACCTATTGACATACATATATATGTAAGTACCAATTACATATTCAATTATATGAATAACAAATACTCATATCATTTTATCATATATAAAGTATCATATATCCAATCAATAATGATCCATGACATATGATCCACATAGATCATAACCTACATAGTCCTAATGACTTTACATGTACAGAAAACATGTTTCTTAGAATGAATTTCATAAATGGATCAACAACCATTTCACATGTAAGTAAATATTTAGGATCATTTTTTTTTTGTGCAATAGTCATTTTTAAAATTATACTTGGTATCTAGATGTTTATTTCTTCCATGATATTTAAGGTCTTTTACATAAATGGTCGCAAATTGACTGTCATTTTAGGTTGTCATTGGCTAAAAAATATATTGACTATTCCTAATCTTTGCAAAAATCTTTTCAACCATACAACTTCTTATATTACAATTGAACAAATAGTAAATTCAGCTTTGATGGTTAACAAAGCTATATTGCTTTTCCATAAGTTGGCACCATTATTAGGCAAAAATGAGTATCTAGATGTTGATTTGTGCTTATCTATATCACCTACCCAAACGGCATGTGAATAACCCCCAAGCGCAATTTTTTGCCTTGATAACAAAAAGAATAGTCCGCAATGCCTATTGCCGAAGAATTCTCTTTACTGTTTTTCAATGCATCATTCTAGGATTTTCTTGGTAATGACTCACCATCCCAACAACATAGCAGATATATATAGTTTTGTACACATCGTAGCATATGTTAGACTTCCAATAGCATTAGAGTAGGGAACATTAGTTATTTTTCTCTTTTCTTTTGAAGTCTTTGGACATATTTCCTTACTTAGGTTTTCACCTCTTGCAAATGAAGTGTCAATGGGATTATCCAAGGATATTTTTCTCTTGTGAAAGAGCGACTAGTTGATGAGAACTTTATGGATCTTTACTCCAAGAATGTAAGATGCTTCTCCCATATCTTTCATCTCAAAAGTAGATGACAACCATCTTTAAATGGTTTATACAAACTCCAAATCATTTCCAACTATAAGTATATCATCCATGATAAAGATAATAACACATTTATCTTTATTTTGCTTAATATAAACACAATGGTCTTCATCAATCATTGTGAAAACATACGAACTTATTGCACAATGAAATCTTAAGTACCATTGCCTAGACGATTGTTTAAGGCCATAAATCAATCAATTTAACTTGCACACTTTATGCTCTTAGCCTTGGATAATGAAATCCACTAGTTGTTCCATATAGATTTCTTTATTCAATTCTCCATTAAAGAAAGTTGTCTTAGCATCTATTTGGTGTAGCTTTAAATCCATATGAGCTACTATAGCTAGAATGAGGTGAAATGAGGCAAACCTAACTATTGGAGAGATGGTTTCCTCATAGTCTATATACCCTCTTGTTGGGTATACCCTTTAGCCACTAATTGAGCTTTACAATTTTCAATGGATCCATATGCCTTTCGTTTTATTTTAAGAACCCATTTGTTCCCAATAGCTTTTCAATTTGAAGACAAATCAACCAAGTCCTAGACTTGATTCTTTTGCATTGACTCTAAGTCCTCTTCCATTACTTTTCTCCATTCATCCTTAGTTGGACAAGTAAAAGCCTCTTGAATTGAATTAGGCTTAGCATCATCATATTGAGTGACAATACGAACTTTCTCTTCAATCTCAAATCATTGTCAAATAATTATTTATTGAGAATTTTTTCTCAACATTGACTCTTTTACTATACTTGTTACAAGTACTAGTTCACTCCCACTCATTTCAAGCATCAATTGTTATTCGGGTATGAATCTTATGTCGAGATCCATAATTTCATAAAGGTGTAAATCCTTATCAATCTCACCCATACGTGGGAAATCGTCCTCTAAGAACGTGACATCTCGTGTTCTAATTCAATTAATAATCCATCTTTATGCTCACCTATGAACACATACCCTTTGGAGTGTTTACTGTATCTTAAAAGATACATTTCCTTCCTCTATGACCTAATTTTCCATATTTATAAGAAGGATTGTGAACATAAGCCCCTGGCCCCCAAGCTTGCAAATTGTTAGGATCAGGCTTTCGGTTATTCCATAACTCATATGGAATAGATTAAACAAAATTTGAGGGTACTTGGTTAAGTACATGAGAAGTAGTCAACAATGTGTATCCTCAATATGAAATAGGAGGATTGACTTGAGCCGCCATTGACCTAACCATGTGTAACAACATTCTATTCCTCTTCTTAGCAACAAAATTTGGTTGTGGAGTCCTTGGAATAGTCTATTGTGTACCAATACCCTTTTCATCACATAAATCTTTAAATTGTTCTGATAGATATTCTCTACCTCAGTTTGTTCTTTATGTTTTAATCATTTTGTCTAACTGATTCTCAACTAAATTAATGTAGCATCTGAAACAATCTAATGTTTCTAACTTATGAGAAATTAGATAAACATGATCGTAACAAGTAAAGTTATCTATAAATGTAATGAAGTACAAGGTTTCATACCTTGTTTTAACACTAATAGGATCACAAATCTAAAAAATGGATCAATTGCAATGATATTTTAGTTCTAGTTTCTTTTCCAAATGGTTTTTTTTTTTTTTTTTGTAGTTTTATCTGCTAGACAATATTCACAAGTTGACATATCAATTTTAATGAATTGACCAAGAAGATTTTCTCTAGTTAGTCTATTCATTCTTCCTTGTTCAGTATGCCAAAGTCTAGCATGTCATATGATCACATTATCACATGCATTTCTAGAAGTAGTCATTAATGAATAACAACTATCATTAGTATTAGATAACACACAGTTATCAATGTTAAGAACTATAAAACCATTCAAAATAAATCTAGAACCATATTATGTTGTTCCCAAATACAACTCCATTTCATGAAAATTCAAATTGAAACTTAAACCAAGAAGGACCAACATAGAGACCAAATCTCGTTGAATATTCAGAATATAAATAACATCATGTAGGAATAGGGTACATTCTATACACAACTTCAATTTACACATTCCAGTACACTTGACCTCAACTTTAAAGTTGTTTCCTACATAGATTCATCTTGTACCGAAACTAATTCGTTGAAACTTTATATATGCTCCTTGGTCTCTAGCTATATGGTTAGTGGGGACTATGTCTACTTGGACACAGTGTACTCACAAATAAAGTGACCTTTGTTGCCACAGTTATAGCATTTCAACTTGCTCTTATCCTTCTTAGTACACTTAAACTTCTTGCGTGTCTCAATCTTTCATTTCTTTGAAGCATCATTAGATCTCTTATTCTTCTTAAAGAATTTTTTATTACGCTTAAAGCTAAAAGTTTTTATGAGCTTGTTCATTAGGCCTAGCAACTATAAGTCAGTTGACTTCCAATTCAAAATGGCAAACTATATCATCAAAGGTCTTGACACTCTTATCATGTGTCATATTGACCACCATATGTTCACAACTCTTTGGTAGAGATTTGATGACCACTTCAACTTGTTGCTCATTAGTGAAGGCATGTCCGGATGTCTTGAGCTCTCTTATCATTCTTTTTATCTTCCTAAGATGTTGTTTCATTGTATGGTTCGGTCGCATATTGTAATTTTCAAATTTCATTATAAGTTCTCTCAACTTAGTAGCTAAAAGTCCACCATACTTTTCTTTTAGAGCTTGCCACATTTCATGAGCAGTTAGAAAACCTCATACTCAATCAAGAGATCATCTTGCATACATTTTAATAATGTAATGCGAGCTAAAAAACTCTTTTCCTTCCAAGCCATATAAGTCTTCTAATCTCTTCTATGTTGAACAAAGTTTCCTTGTTTAGGTTCTTACATGATATGATTCAGTGTATCAAGAGTCTCTTGCTCTACAAGGATATACTAAACTTTGTGATTCCAAACCTCATAGTTATCGTCATTCAATTTCTCATCCTTGTTTACTTCTACTATGATGTTCCTAGTTGTAGTCAACATATTCAACTACTTAGAGATATTGCACAATCTTATTAATTGGTACTTTTATGGATATTGATACTTTTACTTGCTCTAATCATCTTCTAATGTGTAATAATCTTAAATTACAATAGAAACGAAAGTTTACTATGTTCCCAATCAACTCCTATATATAATTTTAATTATTACAAATTAGAAATAATCTATGCAAGTATTTATGATTTTAGGAAAGAAATTACTTAAATTTCTTTTTAGCCTAAAACCTCCCACTCCATAAAAAAAATATATTATACAACTAGCATGTATTAATAACATATACAAAAGAATTGAAGACATGCATATACATAAAAGACATACTCATTTATCAAACAATAAATATTCATGTCATATCTTGCATATAATATATTTACATTACATGTATAAAGCACAACAAATTAACATGTAGCAAAAAAACTAATCTCCTCATTTAAAGCTAAAAGGAACAACAATATTAGGATTATTCACAATGTCTTCTATAACTCTAAATGTTGTTTTCAATAACCGTAATCTTTCTATGAAAACAAAAAAAAACATCTAGCCTAGTTGGTAGAATACAAGACTCTTACTTATGGTCAAGGGATTAAGCCTCTTCATAGGCATTCCCTTCTTCATTTTTATTTATTTATCATTTTTTTTGTTGTTCAATGAGTAATGAATACTCATATTTAAGACCCCCTCCTTCTGCATCAAAGCTTGAACTTGGGTCTCAAGTGAGCATGAGAGAAGTTGTAACTAACAAGAGTAATTCAATTTTGATCTAAGTAAACTAAAACATATTTAACTTGTTTAGTATTATTATTACTTTTTCCAAAAAAATTCCATAAAATTATTTGTCTTAAAGAAGGGCTTTTCTGGGAACCATAACCAAAAAAATGTGGCTCTTGTCTTTTTTTTTTTTTAATTGTCCATTTCAATTCCAACTTCGTCCAAAAGTTCCTGTAGAGATGGGTGCACATTGCACTTATGTTTTCTCCCAGTGGCTCTTATCATTTTTATTTTTTATTTTGTTTCCTGAACATTATTATTATTATTATTATTATTATTATTATTATTATTAATTTGGAACAATATCCAGAATCATATTTATCCATTTATTTGTTTATTTATTTTTTTTAGTTTTTCTAAAACCACAACCAGAAAAAAAAAAAGTTTCTTTCTTGTTTATTTTTTTCATAAGAAATATATTCTTCATCTGAAAGGTAGAAAACAACCTAATAGGGCTCTAATACCAATGATGAAAAATAAGGTTTTTGAGTTACCTTCTGAAATGTCCAAGATCAAGATTGGTTGTTTCACTAAGTAATTTTCTCGTCGCAAGTCATGAATGGAACTACAAATATGAGAACCATTATTTTCTCACAGCACAAGAGTCTTGACCTTTGTTTTCACGAAGAAAACAAGAATAACTTTAAGATAAAAGACTTTTTGTTTCTTCAGAAGAAAATTGATTCTTTCTTATGTATTTCGAGGAAAGAAGAAAACATATTTCTTCACCTTTGTTTTCAGGAAAAGAGAGAGAAAACGTATTCTTTCTCTCTCTGGTTTTCCACGGAGAAAATTCTCAGAGAAAGAGAGTTTTCTCTTAAGAGAGAACAAAAAAATCTTTTTATTTATTTATTTATAAATAATGGCAGATAATTTTAAAACTCTCATAAACTAGTTCCCTTATTTCTCCCATTAATTGGGTCGGGTCGGGTCGGGTCAGCCCACTTGGGCACCCAAACCTAACTTCAACACTAACAAATTATGTGCAAATCACAAGTCTCTCCTTGATCCAGGGATCAATGAAGGCATATGAGAATGTAGAGAATCAAGTCCTCTTATCCACTTGACAACTTCAAAGTATAGTTTGGATCCATGATTGTAAATTTGTAATTTATGATTATGTTACCATTGTACAAATTGTGTATAAATAGATAAATGGAGAAAGGAAAAGACATTAAGACTTCAACAATCCCTAATTTGTCAAATTAAATTTTGATGAAGTGAAAATATTTAGTCCAAATCAACTTGATTTAGGCTCATTGGCTAAAGAGCTTAAACTGTTGGGTGAATTGGTAGCTTTACAGGTATTCGGAATACGACTTCCAACCTAATTTGGCAAGCCGAGGAAGACCAATTATGAAGCAAAGTGTAAGGGTTTTAGCCCAAACCGGCTTGAATACAAGCTTAAACTTGTTCGAGTACTTGATTTATCCCCAGCTCCAAGTTGTGCAAACATGCAAATAATATTCTTGAACTTAGAGTTACTTTAAAAAAATGGGGGAAGGAAGGAAATAAAGTAGCAGGAATTTGAATTCGGCTCTTGAATGTGTTATAGATGCCAAGAATGTTCTCATATGTGTAGCAGGCAAAGAGTATAATTCAACTCAGAAATGACAAAAAGAAAAAGTTGCAGCAGGAATACGAATTTGGTTCCCTGTTCACCCTCCTCTTTTTGACTATTCTCTCACTTTTGTACACAGATTACGGAAAACTACAGATTTTCCACTGCCACAAATGACGGATGAATTCTCTCAAAAGCAAGGCATCCTAGAAGCAGAGGCATCTTCATATTGCTAGTGTTTTCTATATTTCTTCCATCTCTGTTTTCCCCCTTTCGTTTTCTGTCATCTGGGGCTACAACAATGTCATCTGCAATAAGGGAAAGTGGGCGGGCATTGGCAGAGGCCACCTGCCATGGGATTGTTAGAAGGATGGTGAGCCTTCCAAGAAGCATCATAGGGGGGGTTTCCAGAGTGATGGGTCATGGAATAGACCTCATGGGAATCGGTGGAAGGCGTAATCAGCATCTGCTGCAGCCTAATTTCCAGTTGCCCCATCCGCAGCAGCCTGAAATGGTTCCTGAAGAGTGGGCTTTTCTGACTAGTTTTGAGCAGCAGTATGGCTCCAGCCATCCCTTTTTCTATGTATGCCGCTTCACGGATGCTCTCAAGATGGCAGAAGACGATCACAAGTTCTTGTTCATGTATCTCCACTCGCCCCAACACCCATTCACATACTCTTTCTGCAGTGAGACCCTGTGTTCAGAGCTGGTTACACAGTTCCTTGATGCCAACTTTGTTTCCTGGGGAGCACTCGCAGATAGAGGAGAGGGTTTGCACATGGCTGCCACACTGAGGCCTGGCAGCTTCCCATTCTGCGCTGTGGTAGCTCCTGCTTCGGGTGATAGCCTAGCAGTCCTGCAACAGGTTGGTTGGAAATGGGGATTCTGTGCTCTCATTCCATCTTCCTAATCTCAAAATAGCCCAATTCTTAGTCTTTGTCTTTTCTAGATTGAAGGGCCAATTTACCCAGCTGAATTGGTGGAGATTCTACAAAGAACAATGGAGGAGCAAGGGCTGGCTTTTGGCAGCAGCTCCAGGGCTGTGGAGGAAGAAAAGCGGAGAGCAGATCGTCGGCTGAGGGAAGAACAAGATGCAGCATATCTTGCTGCTCTTCAGATAGACGAGGTCTGTATGCATGTTCATATGGTCTAATTTACCATTAATATGTACCAAATTGATGATAGATCAACTTTCTTCCAGGAAAAAAGTAGACCCAAAGATTTACGCTCAGAACAAGTAGTCCAGAAAAAACCAGTACAAGCAGCAAAGCACAATCCCTCAAAGAAACAGACCGGTAAAAAGGTGAAAGAGGCCACCACCGTCACAGAAACTCCACACAATGAAACTGCAAATGAAGAAAAGGATTCAAGGGTTACCCAGGTATAACCATCAAACAGATTTTGTTTACTTGTTTTAGAACAAGAGGTTTTAGGCTATCTATAACTGCTCTAATTCAAATGCCGGATGTTTTCATAGATACTGATTCGGTTTCCAAATGGGGAAAGAAGGGAGCATAGCTTCTCAGTCATGGATAAAGTCCAGTCGGTTTACAGGTACATTGATTCTCTGGGCTTATCCGGAGTGGGAAACTATAGACTGATATCAAGCTTCCCAAGAAGGGTCTACAGTGTAGAAGAGATGGGAATGACTCTCAAAGATGCTTGCCTTCATCCTAGAGCAAGCCTCTTCCTTGAGCTTCTGTAACATACTTGTATGGCAATTTCCTATACGATCTTATGCCATAATATGTAAGACATGCTTTTCTTTTCTTGTTAATGATGAATTCATGATCAAATTCTTACTCATCTGGCTCAAGTAAATAAAACCCCACAGCCTAATTGCATTGTTTGTGTAGAAGAGATCAGAAAAGAGGGCAAATTCAAAGGCAAGTTTTCAATGTCTCTCCCCTTATTTTCCTTGGGTTTTAGGAATCCAAGAGAGCCAGCACATAAGTTGTACACTGGGGCCCTATGGAATGCAACGCTGAACATTGGATTCTTTTGCTTTTTACATTGGAGAACAGAAGTAAAGTCATTGCTTAGGCAAAAAGTAAAGCTGTTAGTACTGTCCAGTGCAGCTGGGGAGGTGACATTTTTCTTTGGAATATGTCCTCTACTTTTTGAAAAGAGTGGTGTGTTGGACAGGCATGTTTGTAATAGCCTACATTGTCCCTGGCATTTTGAATATTGGGCATGTGTCTCATGTCTCTAGGGAAAAAGCCCAAATGTAGGGGTTGATGGGCGCAAGAATAGGCACAGGATGACTTGAAAAGGAGTTTTAGGCTCCAAACCTTGGATTTGATTTCGGAAAATACTAAGGTCGGGACTGACACTAAGCGATAATTGAATGTGGGTGACAAAAATCTAAATCCTTGAATAGAACTATAAACAAATGAAATTAAGGTATAAGAGAATAAATGAATGATATCAAGTACACGTAATACCATTTTGATTGATGTGTCTTTTCGATGTCTGTTAGAAAGATATCGTAATAGGAGCCTCTGGTTTGTCCATCCGTTCAACTCACAATTCAAAAGCAACCCTCTACAAAGGGTTGAGGTGTCCCTGAGGCCTAAATTTGGCCCATTGGCCCCAAACCATTCCAACCTTCTCCAAGTATTTTAGGGTGAATCACAACATAGTTCAAGTCTGAGCCCAAATCGAGCCCAATATGACTCTAAATTAGGTTTGGACTGATTTTTTAAACTTCATCTCAACCCAAGCATTGAAATTTTGAACCTTTTCGAATCTAGCCCACAACAAAAGGAGAATTGTTGAGGTTATGTTTGGTTCTAAAAAAAGTGAGGACAACTTTGATGGAAAGAAAGAAAAAGTGAAGAAAAATAAAAACAAATTTAAAATCGATTAATTATTTGCATATATTGCTTCAAATTCATTACACTTATTTTAACTCATCTATATGAGGTGGATCATATTGCCATTTTAAAAAACTCATAACTTTTTTCATTTTATTTCAATTTTTTTTAAAAAAAAATGTCAAATTTCGGATGGACCTAAAAAACATTCAACCCGAATGTGAAACTGGGCTAGGCTTAGGGTCAGGCTAGGGCTGGGATTTAGGTTCCTAGCTGTGCTATAGCCCGGCAAACAACTCATTTGGGCCTATCTAAAGGCTTGTCTAAGCCCAATTAAAGATGCCCTGAGCTGATTCATTTATTCTATATGAACGTATCAGTAGGCCCAAAATATCTACATATGAGTCATTCTTTATATTGCAAACGATGATCAAGTGGTCATGGATGAAGAAAAAAACTTCAGAAAGTAACATCAATTTTTAGCAAAAATTACAATGGGCGATTTTTGTGAATAAAGTGAGCCTCATCTTAATCTATTAAAGCCCATGAAATGGCCCAGAGGCTTTAAACCCGGCCCAAGGTAAAAAGGGACAAAGTTTCGCTGTTTCTAGTTTCATCCGATTCCAAAACGGCGTCGTTGTGGTGTTTTGAGAAGTTTAGACATCCCACTGAGAATGCTCCTCGTTCTCACATTTTTTTTTTTCTGGTTTTCGCAGAGAGCTCGGAAATGGCGATGCGTCTGAGTCATCCTCTTCGCCCTTCTTCCCTCCCAAAATTCCAATTCCGCCCTAAATCCCTCTCAACCTGCAAATTCTCAATTCAAAATCGCATTTCCAACTCCGATAATTCGCGTAAGGTACTCACTTTCTCTCGTCTCCACTGTATTCTTTTGCTGTTTTTTTAGGTAATTAGGGTTGGTTTTGTAGTCGAAGAACCTTGGGAAGAGGAACGGAAGCTTGGGACTTTGTTACCGGTTGGGTTGAATTGGGTGTACTATTGTTCTAATCACTCTTTTCTTTTCTTTTTCTGTAAATTCTTAGCAGCCGGGCGGAGCATTGTGGTTTTTTTTGTCAATGGAATTTTTGTTTTTTAGATTGTGGTTGAAGCTAGAGTTTTTCCGGTTTCTGATTTGGGCTGGGGTTGGCATTCTGCTAAAAGTTATTTATGGTTCCATTTTTTTGTTTTTCCTTGTGAGTTCCTTAAGGTCTTGTTTGGTTCTTGGGAAAATGAGAAAAGGAAGGTGCTCCATAAGATGAGTGTGATAAATAGTTGCTACGGTACTGCCAAAAATTCCTTGACCAATGAATAATGTTTCAAGTTGTTGATTTAATCTATAGAGGATGAATCAGAGGAGAACAATCCTAGTTCCTGGAAAGGTCCCCCTTAGTCTGTTTGTTTCAACAGAAGATAGTCCCAGGAAAAGTCTTTTTGGAGTAATATCCTTTGTTTTACGGATTCATTTACCTTGATGGATAGTCTCCAAAATTGGAGCCTATTTACTATTTCCTGCATCATCAATGAAATACCAATGTTTGATGGATCCTTAATCTATGTTTTCCAATGTTGCAGCTAGTAATGGAAGTAAAGGAGAAGCTTGAAAAAGATCAGCATAGTCTCCCTGTTGGCAGAAATGGACGAGACGATGAAGACATGATTCTATGGTTTCTGAAGGATCGAAAGTTTTCGGTTGAAGATGCTGTCGCAAAATTGACTAAAGCCATTGTATCCATAACCTGCACATTTATGCTTTCAGGATAGTAAATTTTTAGAAATTATTTTGCATAATGATGCCTTTAATATTTTGAATTGACTATCATCCGATAATTTGATTTACAGAAAAGTGCAAGCATATTGCCAAAAGGACAGTGAGGATAGTTTCCCCTTATGAAAAGGCAATAATTTCTTTGCTTTCCAAATATTGTGTTTGATGTGTTTACTTCAGTTGTTGAGCTATTGTCGCCTGCGGTATTTTTGTTGCTTAGAAAAGATTAGCCACATGCCACACACCATCTGCATTTATGTTTCACCTGCATGTATTTTAGTAACTTTAAAAAAGAAAAGTAATTAATTGGGGGAGTGGCACACACCATCTGCTTGTATGTTTCACCTTCATGTTAACAAAGTGAAGTGATAGTGGGAGAGAGGGACAGAGAAAGGGTGGCACAGACCATTGTCTAGTATGTTTCACCTCCATGTTTAGTATTTTCTTAACAGTGTGAAATAATAGTGTGAGAGAGAGCGAGAAGTTTTAATTGCCCCAAACCCAGTATTCTCATTGACATTAATGATAAGGGACATCCCTGTGAAAAAAGTTTGCGCTTTCCTTTTGCAATGTATGTCAAAGAACAATGTTTAACACTTATAGTTTACTATATAAGCCTTTTATTTTGTTCTAAAGTTTTGGAGAATTGCTATGAATCTCTATCCATGTCAGTTTTCTTTCTACTCCAAATAGAAATGGCGTCAAGAATTTGGTGTGTCTGAATTGCATGAAGAGTCTGTCAGAATTGTAGCTGAAACCGGAAAAGCCTACGTGCATGACTTTCTTGATGTCAATGATAGACCAGTACTAATAGTGGTAGCATCAAAGCATTTTCCTGCTGTAAGTCTGAAAGTTTCTTATCTACTTTCTTAATTAACAGATTTTATTTTATTTTTCTTTTGGCTTTATCCTCTATTTAAAAGAATCAAGTTTTTCAATCTTTGTTTCTCAAACCAAAGTTTCTATTCCAGAGTATATATCTTTCTTCAATTTCTAACCCTGTGTAAAGAATTTCAACTTGTCCTTCTCTCTCTCTTTGTTCTTTTTTTATCTTTTAATGGCATGTATCTTAATGGTATGTGTAAAATGGTTTGTCCACAGATGCAGGATCCTATTGAGGATGAGAAGTTGTGTGTGTTTCTGATTGAGAAGGTGTTGAGTAAACTCCCAGCTGGGAAAGAACAAATACTTGGGATAATTGATCTTCGGGGCTTTGGTACTGAGAATGCTGATCTTAAATTCTTAACTTTTTTGGTAATTTCTACAAACTAGCTGCACAATCATCTTTTGGATGATTCTGTGTTAAATCTAAACTTGGCTGGGATTAGAATTTAATCTTAAGGTAACCAGTCTCTTCTTATTGGATGAAAAACTTAAGACAGGTGATATTTGGCAATTGCATATATAGCCCAGGCAATTCTCAAACGAAATGACTACTAAACTGAATTCTTTGGGTGAATACATCAACAATTCTAAACTATTCTGACTGTGAAGCTGAATTTGGACATTTAAGATACCTAAGATATTTCTTTGAAATATTAAAAAAGAAAAAAATCATGGAGAAGATTGGAAGGTCTTAAAGGCATCTGGTTTACTGTACTTGTCTTATTTTCTCTTCAGCAATACCCCTATCATCTAGTTGTGCCTGTGGCATTGCTGCTAATGGTGTGGCATTACATTGTTGAGAGGATTAGCTTGTGCTTATTAAACATTGTGAAACAAAAAGCATCAGTTTCGGCTGGCTAATTATATACACAGTAGGCATACAAATTAACTGCACATTTATCAAATTGAATTGTGCTTTTCAAGTTTTTATTTTGTTTTTATCTAACATCACAATTGTTTGATTTGTTTTTTTGCAGTAGCCATTGGAAATTTTAAGACCTGTAAGCAGTATTCCCTGCCAATTCTGATAGGTACATTATGGGCTGACTTCTTTCTATTTCTGGCAGTTTGATGTATTCTACTATTACTATCCAAGGCGGGTGGGCCAGGTCCTTTTTGTGGAAGCTCCCTTTGTATTTAAACCAATTTGGCAGCTGGTGAAGCCCTTATTAAAATCATATGCTTCTCTGGTATGCAACTTCCATGCTATGCTTTAATCATTATTTCTAAGCTCCCTTCAGATTTTCACTTCTTTTTCATCTTGATTCAGCCAAGTTTCAGATATCTTTGCTTTGTGTCTAACTAACTAATTCATCTATCCTGATGTCTCTACTTCTGTAAGCCTACTAAATGCAGATTTTTGCTTGTCACAGCATCCAGTTATTTTCATGAATTAGGATTTGAAAGAATTCTCATTCGTTTTTTCTTCTTCTTCTTTTTTTTTTTTTCCAGTTTGCTGATAGGCTGTATTCCATCATAATATATCAACTATTTCAAGTGTTTTTTAATTTTTCTTTATTTTCTATGATGAAATCCAAGCATCAAATTTCGACACTGATTAGTGCTATTCTCATTCTGCCCAGCCCTTTTATTTATTTATTTATTTGGGTGTCTTTTCATGCCATTGTTATTGCTTTTCGGTTTTTGAAGGTGAGATTTTGCTCCATGGAGACTGTGAGGAAGGAATATTTTACAGAAGAATCATTTCCAGCCAGCTTCAGAGACTGAAAGCATTTTCACTCTGAGAGGTACAGTAGTAGAATCTTGAGAGTGTATTGAAAGGGCTGATAAAAACTGAAAATAAGCATATCCAATTTCGTTATGAAAGGCTTTCAAATAGGGGGAATTTCAAGCTAATCTTTGGGCACTAGCTGAGCAATATTTCTGCAAGGATGAAGAAAATGATTGCCTACTAGCACTTCCTTCAAATCAAATGATGCACAACTTCAGTATGACTATAATTGGAAATGATACTAACTATTTCTTTCTAATGGTAAATGTAACATGCAGGATCTTGAGCGGTGCTTTTGGGTAAGCTGCTGAAGATGGACCACAAGCATTTTCCTAGCTGTTTCTGGCTCCCGACTTCTGTAGAGTGGCACAGCAGTTTGGCTGAGAAAATGCAGGATAGAGACCCAAACATTACTCTCCATTGTTGTAATTTTCATGGTCATGAAAACAATAAATCATCTGATAGTCTTATGATACAATGAGATTACAAATTCACCATTTTTTTCAGATACATTTTTTAAATCATTCATCAATTTAAATGAAGTAATGAATAAAAACAAGCAAGTGTTTGAAAATCATTTGTTACTTTTATCCTCCTTATCGAGCCTTGATCCTGTTATCTAACTTGGGGAAGTTAATTTGCATCTTTAGACACTGGAAAACAGGAAGGTTTTGATAACATTTCAATGCTAAATTCAAATGCCACACTAAGGTCAAGTAACAACCCTCCCCTTTGGGGAAAGCAGGAGGCAAGGCTCCTGCACCTTGTTTCCAACCCAAAACATCGAATTCAAATCAGGGGGCGGAGATAGTCTCACTTAGTGTTCATTCTGCATTTGCCTTCAAAATCCTTTTGAAAATCAAGATATAAAGGTCATATTAGAGGACCCCAACTTCAATGGTAAACACACAGTTTACAAAGACAAAGTCCACTGGAATCTGGAAACAAAGGCACTGTCATTTCAACATTCAAATGCTTTAGACAGATTATTTCTAATTCAAATCAGAATGCCAAAACAATTTGTAAAGTATCCTTGCTTGCATCACAAAGCAAGCATATCTTAGCATTTTTCCTACGAATTTAACAGGGGAAAGAGCAACCTCTCCAAGCAATACACGAGGACAGTCGGGTTCCTCACTAACAACTCAACAATGAGAGAAACTCCTTACCCATCAGAACCAAAGTAGCTGAAACACCAATGTTATTGTTCATTATCACAGCATTTCCTACATCTTCAACACTTTCATCTTCTTTTCCTTGATAAATGTGCTCCATTCAACTGGTTTACGGGCTGATCCTTCATAGGCAACATACTTGGGTAATTCCTTTCCATATGTGAGAAATGTTCCCCCACTTGTCACAGCTTTGCATACAGCAGTCGCTTGGTAGCCGTCACTGAAATTCAAACCTGCAGAAGGGCTCATCTCACCTGCTAAACGTTTCATGTACCTGATAGAAGAAGCTAAAACATATGAGGAAGAAACACAATCAACTGGAAAAGAATTTCCAACTAGGAACCATTGACAGAAGCCAAAATTCACTGGTCTTGGAAAGGTCAAGAAATTGTTAAGCCAATGACACAGTTGGACAAACCAAATACAGAAGAAGCTGCAGTCTGCAAAGAAATTTTCTTTTCACTTGCCAACTTATCAAACCTAATATTCTCAACAAAAATAGTGAAAGCATTACCCAGATTTCAAACCATAAAATGTAGTAGATTTAAGGATGGCCAAGTTTGATATGGTTCACAAACACCATTCAAACCTGACATGTTTTTCATGGGCTTGGATTGAGTATAATTGTATTTAGGTCAAATTTATGTTGACCCCTATAACCTATTTAATAAACAAGTAGTTTTTAGGTCAATCTACATAAAATGACCTATTTGATAATCGTATTTGATTAACCTGATTATAATCATAAAATATTTAACCCACATTTGACTCGTTTAAAATTAGGTTTTGAATGGATAGATCAATTGAATCATAAACATGTCCAGTTGGGAGGTCAATCGTCTTGATTTAAACAAGACCTAACTCGGTCTAATTATCAAATGGTTTACACAATGTGTTACCTATTTAATAATTAGGTCATGCTTGGATTCATATTTTGAACATGATTATCATTCATGTTGCGTTTGAATTAACCTATCTGGTTGAACGCTTGAATCTTGACACAACCCACCAATATAAATTCCACCCCTTTTAGATCATCCTGCCAACCTGAAGCTAACCCAAAATGGTTGTGTTAAAATAAAGAGATTGACATGCATCCTATCAGCCAACCTCTACATAATTGCTTCTAGTTGCAAGTTGAGAATAACAAGAGAACCCAATAAAATATCACATCCAGAGAACTTTGGGAAAAATAGAGCCGATAATAACATTTTTAATAAATTAGCTTTGATTCCATCATGACTCATGAGAGTGCAAAAATCGTCCCATCCATTAGGCAAATGGAAACACCTAAATGGGTTTAATTTTAGCTAATTATATGTGCCAAAGTATTTCATTAGCTGCCGGCAAACAAATGCTAGCACGAATGTTGTGTACCCAATAACGAAATCATAATAAAGGAAGTCAATCACAGATAAAAATGAAGATGGGGAAGAACAAAGTACCATGTCTTTGTGTAGCTTTCAGGTACAACAATATCGGCACCAAGTGCTTTAAGCTCTTCGATAGTATCAGCGCTTCCAGGTTTATCATCAATTATGCTGAGGGTTTGAAGCTTACGCTCCTTCGCCAATTGAATAACAACCTTCCCAATTTCACTATCCCCACAGTTCTGCACCAGTGTGGCACCTATATTTGATCATTTTTCCATAAACAACAACAATACAACTATCAGAACGAGTGCAATTTGGTATCCCAAATCTCAAACTGCATAGAGTTCATGCCACCAAAGGATGTGAATACTGGTCCAACATTTTCCATCTACCAGCAGTTACCCATTTGTCTACCAAGAAAATGCAGGAAAATAGCAGAAACGAAAATTTTGAATGTAGAAACTGTAAGATACAAAATCAAATCTCATATCAACTGTTTGGCTTAAACTGCATAAAGATTCTTAATTTATGCAGATCAATGTGGGAAGACATAGCCTAGAAAGGCGTGAAAAACCACGAAGATCCAAAGTTTCATTTCCTTGTCGCAACCAAACAGAGGGAAAACAACACAATTTTCGCGGAAAATTTCACATTGAAATCAATCAAAAGGGGCCTTGTGTTCTCTGAAGTCCCAACAATTAAAAATATAAGCAGTTCATTATATTTTCCCCCGTTTTCTTAGCAAACAAACAAAAAATTGCGGAGTACCTGGCTTAAGAGAGAGGGAATCCAGAATAGAGGCGACGTTCTTTTTTAAAGAAGCAGAATCGGACGTCGATAGGACCCGGACTCCGATCCGGAGAACTGGAGAGCAGTGGCCGGCGGCGAGAAATTGTCGAAAAGCCTGCATATTCTCGTGTCGCTTTTTCACGCTCTTAGGCGTAAACCAATATCTCGGGCAGAAGCGAAGTGGTTTGATACAGACAGAAGAACTGGAGCATAAGGCTCCATTATGGGCCGTGCTTGAACTTCGAGTTATGGGCTTTTCAGTTCTCAAAGTGCCACTATGGTATCTTAGGCCGGATTGACCCACATAATCCGGACTCAATCTAAACGTTGACTGGGCTTGGCCCAATATTTAAAAAAAATGGCTCGAATTATGATTTCCTGTATGCATAATTAGATTTATTTGCTAGAAAAATACATGTTAAAATATTGGAAGGTAAATCAACTGATCAATGCAGTTGAAATAATTATAAGAAATTGAAGAAAATTTAAAATGCCTTTAAGTTTCATAAATTTGAAGAAATATTCCCTCTTTACGTGGCACCGTTATGAAAATATATCACAATCTCATAATTATTTCAACTAAAAAGGTAGAAGGATTTTCCGTAAATGCACCTAAAGGGTTTTTTTTTATGAAAAGAGTTAAGAGTTCCTAAGTTCTAAATTTTTAATTAAAGTCATACTTTCATGTTCTCTTAAGGTTATGTTACTTCAAAATAATCGCACATAACAAATTTTTACCAATAAATTAAGAGAAGGTAATGATTTAAAAGGTCTAGACTAGTTAGAAAAATGATTCAAGTTTTGTATCGGTTAGAAAATGTCTTGAATTCCTATTTGATATTCTTTGGGCATTACATAGACCATGCACATAGCGTGACAAGAGTGGATAACAAGAGCAAGTAGAGTAGGTTCTTAGCACACTTCATCAAATAGATAAAAATAATGGGAAAGAGGACATTGTGGACCCGCATTTTTCACGTGCGCCCCCACTCGATCGACGATACTAGTTTTTATTGGTGAAAAATTTATTTTTGGAAAAGTCGGAGTCGCCACTTATTTTATTTTATTTTAAAAAGGAAAATAAAACAAGAAATAAAACCCTAAAAAAAGCGACTATAGTTTTTGGAAAAACATGTCTTTGAAAAAACCAGAGTCTAGAACCAGGGATTAGGTTACCTATTGGGAAGGTACTTCTAAAAAGTAATACCCCTCTAAGCCCTATAAAGGTCTCTACTGACTAAGTTGAGGGAAATGTGACAATTAAATGGTTGATTATGGATACCTAGGTAGGCTAGGTGATTTAAAAAAAAATAGTATGTCAAACAAGAAAGTCTGATCATAAAAGAGAGTCAAAGTGCGTACCTGAACAACTTCTCAAGCGCTATCATAAAACATAAAAGTTAGTATAGAAATATAGCACACAACATGTGTTTTATCCAAGCAAATCAAGTATACACCTAAGCACCCAAGAATCACATCAAGTATGGATATAGTCATCAATAGCATATGTGTTCATAGAATTCTCGAAAATAGATGAGAAGGAGTGTACCTGGATAGCAAGCTAAAGCGCCTCTATGGGAAACAAGATTACTTAATAACATGTGCAAAATAATCTCACGTACCACAAAGAGGAAGCACAATCAATTAGATATCAAGCAAACAACATTGAAGTGAATATCGTGGATGTTAGGTCCCCCACCAAAGCCTTAATTGCTTTGCATGAATTGGTCCAGTGAATTTCATTGTTTGGAACCATGAAGCTTGTTCATGCTTGTTAAAAAAAAATCAAGAAAATTGGTTGAAAATAGTGAAAACGCGTGCCAGAAGGAAGATGACAGCAAATAGTATGTTAGAATCTAGATTTTATGCCTAGAAACTCCCAAGGAATTTTAAAGAAAACTAAAGTTATTTATGACGAAAAAATGTTTTGAAATCCAGATTTAAGATGTATAAGATCACAAAAAAAAAAAATACATCAGGAGGAGTATGATGTGTGGCAAGGTGGCCATTCTAGAGTGGGACAGGGGGTATGACTAAGTTTGCATTGCTAGTGGATGCATGAGGAGTCTTCTGTATTATTGATAGGTCTGGTTTCTCATAACCATAACTCGAATCATCAACAGAAAATTGCGATGAAGCAGCAAAATCTAGTTTCAGGTTTGATTCCCTTACTGCCACTCATTCTGGAGTTTCAAGTCTTTGCTCAGAAGTTCATCTGATTCATTCATTTTCTCGTAGTTCACTTTTGGATTTTTCTATAGCTTAGATTCTGTGTCTTCTTACCCATCTCGAGCTTCATCTTTTACCTCTTAAGTTATCTTGATTAGTCATTCGTAAATAAGGGAGTTCACTGATGGCCCACTTCTATCATTTGAAGATGTAACTTTTCGAATAGGTGTGCAGACTGTTGTAATGTCTCGAAGTTGTATGTGTCTACTTCTCCTCCTGATGCCAATGAATTGCTCTTTCAATGTGGCTCTATGCAGGCCACTTTGAGGAATAATTTGATTGCAACCCATATACTTTCTAATGGTTGGTAGTGAGCTCCTTCTTCCTCAAAATCCATTTTTCTTTCTCCCTTGTTATCCGAGCGTGGTGCTCTATATGTTGTTGTGGCAGTTTACCATCTCTCAAAAGTTACAACCTCATTTTTGAATCTGATGTGTGTCATCCTAGAAAATTCTAATGGTTCTACTTCCTTCAAAAAGTCATCTTTTCCTTTAAAAAAAAATTGGTGATTCCCTCATCTGATGTCTCCTTATGAATGAGCAGCCTGTTTCCTTGGAAGATATCTCTCATTTTGATGTGGATTCCTCTCCAAAAATTCTATGCTTGTAAATATCTCTCCCATCTTCAACCCTATTGATCCCAAGAATCTCCATGGTGGTAATTCGTGATGTATCAATGCTAGAATAAGCATTGGTGGTAAGCTCGCCAGTGCTAAATGAAGGATTAATTATATTGCTTGAAGCATTCTCCAGCACGGTCTACTTCATACCAGAACCATAGAACTGTGAGGCCATGTTGTCATCAACTAAGATCCTCTCATGAACAGTTTCTTCAATTGTAGCAACCTTAAGAGATGTACTGAGGCTGTAGGTTTCTAATTGTCGGCACTCTTCCTTATGAACTTGCCTTCAGTGAGTTATTTCACACTTTCCAGAACTGGGCAATCTCCAAGTTCTTCTCATGCTCTCATCTTTACACTTGGAACTGTCATCATCACATTTAGAGTTGTTGCAATCATCATCTCCTTCTATAGAGTCCCATATTTTCTGTATGGATGAAATATAGAAGTGCCAATAACAGGAATAGAAGTGTCACATTCGATGATTGTCTCAATTTTAGTGATGTGGATAGTATCATATCTAGGAACATTCAGTTTCGCTATAACTGACAAAGTTTTCCTAAGAATGGAAACAAAGTCCTCTATTATGCTTGATTTCAGCAATTAGTTTACCCCTGCAGATTACTTCAGAAGTTGTGACTCTACATGGGCCATTGAATCTTGTAGGGTTAGGAAAACACAATTTGATGCCATTGGAACACTATCTCCAGTTCAGAGAGCAGTGAGTGAAAGGCCATTTTTAAAATTTTATGACCAACTATCCATCACATAACTCATGTAAAAAAAGTATAAAACCTCTGAATTCCTCACTAATTTCTACAACAAGCAAGTCACCCAACCGGGTGCGCCGATTGTGCCAATAGGAAATCCTATCTGAGGGAAGAAGAGAGCGTGAAGTGGCCTATGAGAGCTTTGATTTCATGCCAACACTTTGATCTAAACTTCACTCTCAACGACATCTGAAAACTGGTGAGATTTGATTGGTTGTATCATATGGATGAGCCCTTGGTCTGAATGGGAGAATAAACTTATTACTGGATCGAATTTCTTCTTAATCTTTTCCTAAAACACATTTAGCCATTCACTGTTTGGATATTTAATAAATGTGGCAAAAATTGATCTTTTCAATATATCTCCGATGCCTTCCAAAATCTCCATTACTAGCAATTCTATCACATCCCCTGATGCTTCGAGTTTGAGTGTTATCAAAACTGCTACTGCAACTTGAAGTATAAATTTTTTAATTCCATTCTCTAAGCTTCTTTGCGTTGTATTTAATCAAGTAAAACATGTTAACTTAAAGACTTTTTCTGGAGCTTTCCCGATTAATTGACAACTTTGGACATCAAATACCTACAGTTTTCTCACTTCCAGAGATGAAACGAGTGGCTTTTATTGGGCTTTTGTTGACGTTGATGTGGAAAAAACTGTTGTTGAAACTGATGAGGTTGTTGCTGAAATTGTTGTTGTCGATGAGGTTGTAAGATATTTTCCCTTGATGAAAATGGAGATTGGAAGTTCACCTTTTCTGATTGACTGATTGGCTTCATATGTACAACCTATTGTGCATTGTGCAAATTCGAATGATTGGGTGTCAAAGTGGAGTTGGTTTTGGATATCGACTGCAAACTAACTGGATTCAAATTCTGAGTATTCATCATTGATCTAGCTGATGTTATAGTATTATAGAAGTTTGCAGACCTTGAAGGATCAACAACGTTCATCCCATATCTATCATCCTAAATAAAGGGTCACTAATGTTGATCAAATTGTAGCTGTAAAGGTTTGAATGACTCACCATACAGTGTGCTATACAGATGCCATCGGAAATGCTGGGTCCATTCACCAATTGTATATTGTTTCCAACAAACCCACCATTTAAAGCCCCATTTAAAAAGCCATAGGTTTTCTGCTGCAAACCAGACTTAATTCCATTACCCCTATTGTTGATGGCAAAATTCCCCTGCTGCAATAGTAATCACCGACAACGGAATCTCGATCAACGCGTTGTAGTAATTCCTCCTTCCTCCTGCAAAAAAGATGTCCGGATGGGTTGTCCGGACACACCCTCCGATGACTAAGTTAGTTTTTTGGAAGTTGTTGGAAAATAGAGTTTTCCTTTGGGAGCGTTGCTCCGTGATTTTCGTCAAGGATGTTTATCCCTTGTTGCTTATCTCTTATGGCTTAGCAGGATGCTTGTGGCTTAAAGCTTTGTTGCTTATGCTTACCTCTCTGAGAGCCTCCTTAGAGTTTATATACGAGTCAGAAAGTATGGCCTTGCTGTGCTAGTGGGTCCCATCGTCATGATTGTGGCTCATAAGACGGCAAAGTAATCATGATGTTTCTGGTCCAAGATGGCAGCTGTCAGGAGGATATTTAGGCGGTTCCACCGCCTCAATTTATGACTTTAAATATCGGGGATGTGTTAGAAGACCTGAGAAGACTTGGAATGTTTTGTCGAATGTATCTTGCATTAAAGATGAGTGACAGCTCAGGAGACTTGGTCGTCAGTATTGTCAGAGTTATCTTTTTTATTGTGGGCGGAAATGGATCCGGCGAATCGCGAGTATCTAACGAGCCAAGCTATCCGAGGAAGCTGAATTGTCAGCTACGGATATTCTCCGGGTAAGCGCTACCAGAGGATCCGGACATGTCTACCCGGGAAAGTTGAATCGTTCTCCTCTCCCATTCGGCGGCAGACGCCGGATGTGAAATACCCGGAGAAGGTGGAACGTCGGTCGGGTAGAATGGCGGCGATAAGACATCCGGATAAAAGTGGCGTCAGCCGGACGGAATTCCTACCCGGGTGGAATGAACTATGATTCCCGTCCGAGTGGAATGAGCTATGATTCCATGCGTCGAAAGGGAGACGTCTGCGTGTCCAAGAAAGAGGAAGCCACGTGGCAATTTTTGGGGAGGATCCCACAATGCCCCCTTTTATATCGCCTGTTTGGCCTAGTCAGAAAAGGCGGGATAAAAATGCTACCTTTGCAAAATTTGGCATGTGGCGCTTCCTTGTTATGGGAGCTAGTGAGGCGCGCTTGGGATCTTCAGGCAATGCCCCACTCTTCCAACCGGCTAAGTAATTCTTGTATTTTCAATAAGTGTTTGGTCATATGCTAGTCCTTGGCCTCGTACTCTTTTGGTATTCGTACAGCTTCCAGTGGGTCTGTTGTCGGGGGATCTTTGTCCACAGTGTTGGGACGTCATTTGCTTTATCCGGGATTGGACCGGAGTATTTCGGGCTCTGGCCAACCGTACCACCGAATTGTGCCAGATGGGGGCATCACAGCCGAAATGGGCCAGGATCAGAGTAGCCTCCCCAGGATTCGACCTTGGGTGGCAACAAGGTTGTGCTCTGGTGCCTGGCCGTACCACCGAACTGTGCTAGACGAGGGCATCACAGCCGGAATGGGCCAGGGGCAGAGTGGCCTCTGTAGGATTTGAACTCACAAGGCTGTGCTCTGGTGCTTGGCCGTACCACCGAACTGTGCTAGACGGGGGCATCACAGCCGGAATGGGCTAGGGGCAGAGTGGCCTCTGTAGGATTCAGACTCACAAGGCTATGCTCTGGTGCCTGGCCGTACCACCGAACTGTGCCAGACGGGGGCATCATAGCCGGAATGGGCCAGGGGTAGAGTGACCTTTGTATATGTAGTTGATTACTGCCCTAACAGGAGCTGTTGGGGCGCGTGGGCCTCGATCATGGGAAGATCCTTCACCTTTAGGCTCTGTTCGGACGTACTGCTTCAAGTGTCCCGCCTTTAAGAGATCCTCCACCATGTAATGAAGGCTTCTACATGTTTCAGTGTTGTGCCCATGATCTTTATGGTAATCACATCTTTTGTTGTTGTCCCTTTCTAAGGGGTGCGATCTTATTGGTCATGGCCATCTGAAACCGGGCAAATCGTGGATTATAGGAAGCAATTTTTCATATGACTTGGTGAGAGGCGTCCGAATGAGTGGCGGGCGTCGCTCATCTTGCCCCCTGTTGGATGACCCAGGATGGTTGGGTGCTTTGAAGCTTCTGGTGGCTTCGCTTTTAGCGGCTTGGCCAGCTACCTGGACCTGCTGTGTAGCAACATGGACGTCATCCTCTAGCATGGAGTATTTACTCGCACGCCAGAATAAATCGTCCATGGATGTAGGAGGCTTTTTGGCGAGGGACTCGAAGAAGAGGGTCCCTGGGCATATGCTTCGCTTAAAAATTTGGAGGATTGCGTCCATGCTGTACAATTCTACTTGTAGGACAGCTTGTCCGAAGCGCTTCACGAACTCTCTCAGAGTTTCTTTTTCTTGCATTTTTATGTTTTGCAAGGTGCTGATATTTTGCTTATGCCTAGCTGAGCATAAGTACTGCCCCACGAAGACCTTGGACAGATCCCGGAAATTGTCAATTGAGTTCACGGGCAGTCGATGAAACCACGAAAGAGCCTGGTCTTGTAGGCTGGCTGGGAAAACTTTGCACAACAGCATATCATTCCCTATGTCAAGGGTCATGAGCTGCCGATAATGCATGATATGGTCGAAGGGATCGCTGGACCCATCATACGTGGAGAATTTCGGGACAATGAACCCTCGTGGGGGTTCATATTTAATGATACGAGAGCTGAAAGGCGTGGAGAGCATGTCATCTAGGCGCCTGCTGATAGAGCCTGGAGGGGCTAGGTGCGAGGGATCTTTACCAACCCACGCCACGGGTGGGCGGGCGGCATGTCCTTGTAGAGTAGGCAAGCTTGAAGGCTTGGAGTGTGTCTCGAGTGATATGGTGGTATGGGGCCTGTTTCTGCAAGGTGTTTGGGGTCCCAGACGCGCGCGCCTTGCGTCAGATATTTGGGGCCTTTTCTGGCGTTGTCTCTTGGATGAGACTCGAGTAGAGCCTGAACTTTCGTCTCGTCGGAGATGGTGAGCGTGCACCGGGGTTTCGCTAGGCCATGCTTCATGTGCCTTAAGGGTTGGGCTCGCCTCTCGGGGGAATGGAGCTTCCTGGTTGAGACAGGGATCCTGCCCCCGCTGATAGTGCTGACGTTGGGAAGAGCCTTGGATCCTCAAGACATTGTTTTCTTCCCTGAGCTTCCTTGTTTCTTGGAGCAGAATTTGAGTCTGCAGTTCGTTTTCTCGCTGTCGTCTTTCTATGTTGTCTTGCCATTCGAAGTAACCTTCGTCGCCTCTGGCGGAATAACGACACCTTGAGGGTGAAGTCATCTCTACAGTTGGAAGATATAGGATTTTTTGAGAAGAAAGTGTTCTTCCTACAGACGACGCTAATGTTGATGACAAAATTCCCCTACTGTAATAGTAATCACCTGCAACGGAATCTCGATCAACGCATTGTAGTAATTCCTTCTTCCTCTTACAAAAAAGATGCTCGAATGGGTTGTCCGAACACACCCTCCGATGACTAAGTTAGTCTTTTGGAAGTTGTTGGAAAATAGAGTTTTCCTTTGGGAGCGTTGCTCCGTGATTTTCGTCAAGGATGTTTATCATTTTTCAGGATGTTTATCCCTTGTTGCTTATCTCTTATGGCTTAGCAGGATGCTTGTGGCTTAAAGCTTTGTTGCTTATGCTTACCTCTCTGAGAGCCTCCTTAGAGTTTATATACAAGTCAAAAAGTATGACCTTGCTGTGCTAGTGGGTCCCATCGTCATGATTGCGGCTCATAAGGCGGCAAAGTAATCATGACGTTTCTGGTCCAAGATGGCGGCTGTCAGGAGGATATAAAGACGGTTCCATCGCCTAATTTATGACTTTAAATATCGGGGATGTGTCAGGAGACCTGAGAAGACTTGAAATGTCTTGTCGAATGTATCTTGCATTAAAGATGAGTGACAGTTCAGGAGACTTGGTCGTCAGTATTGTCAGAGTTATCTTTTCAATTGTGGGCAGAAATGGATCCGGTGAATCGCGAGTATCTGACGAGCCAAGCTATCCGGGGAAGCTGAATTGTCGGCTGCGGATATTCTTCGGGTAAGCGCTACCAGAGGATCTAGACATGTCTGCCTGGGGAAGTTGAATCGTACTCCTCTCCCATCCGGTGGCAGGTGCCGGATGTGAAATACCCGGAGAAGGTGGAATGTCGGCTGGGTAGAATGGCGGCGGTAAGACATTCGGATAAAAGTGGCGTCAGCTGGACGGAATTCCTACCCGGGTGGAATGAACTATGATTCCCTTCCGGGTGGAATGAACTATGATTCCACGCGTCGAAAGGGGGATTTTTGCGTGTCCAAGAGAGAGGAAGCCAAGTGGCAATTTTTGGGGAGGATCCCACACCTATGACTGCCAGTAGCTTCAGATTTCCTCCACAAGTTGCAATGATGGTATTTCTAGCTAATTTTGCAAGCTGGACCGTGCATTTTCTTGTTCATTCTCTTATTGTTTTCTAAATCAAATTATCTGTTGTCGTGTCCATTAAGGTTGTAGCCTCATTTTTAGAATTATTTTCCATATGTGGAGATTTAACTTGCTGCTGGTAAACTAAGGCCAATGCATCAACTAATGATTCCCTCAACTAAGTCATCACAGATTCAAATGACTCTAATCGAACCTTGGGAGATGGTTGCATCTGGGTGGTTTGACCTTTTGGAGTTACTACTTGTTGAGGGGCAGATTTACGAGACATGGAATCTGTACGCACCATTTTCTTATTCGGTACTGTTAAATACTGTGAACTTGGAGTGTTAGGTGCAACCTGCACTGGTATTTTTTTTATTGGGAACAAATAATTGTTGTAACCATGGTCTATGCTCCATTTGTGCCACTCGCTTGTTAAGCATTAATATCTGTTGTGCTCTAGGACTATTAGATATATGTTTTATTAATGCCTTCCATTTATTGGATGTTGAAGACTGTTGTAATCCAAAATTATTCAAATTTGAATCCACCACTTCCAATTACCCGTTTGGCATTAAACACTGTTGTGCCACCAGATTATCAGCCCTTGGTTCTATCTGCCCCAGTTTCTTACTTGATACAGGTATCATTGGAGATATTTGAATACACGATATGGGTTCCAACAGTTCCATTTGCTTGCTTGATACTGATAGATGTTGTAATCCATGGTCATTGGGCAAGGTTCTGATTTGTCCCATTTGCATGCTAGGTAGCGACGAGTCCAAGTTGTTAGAAGTGGGTTCTAGCTGTGTCATTTGCTGGTTTGGTAGCGATAATTGCCTTGATACAAGATTGTTGGACATGTTGAGCTAGCACCATAAAACATATGCAAATACAACTGTAATATGGACCTCCAAGGAGCTCCTCAACTTAGTAAACTAAATTCACATAGGTTGTATGTTCAATCATCACTGAAAAGCAAACAAAAAGAAATATGATCAGAGGCAGCGGAAGATAGCGGCGAAGAATGCAGGGTAAAATGAAGAAGATGCAAGTCGACTATGACTGAGATTAGGGTTGGAGTTTGGCACGATGGGCAAGCTACAATATCTTCTTCATTGTATGTGTCTTTTCACTCTTGGCTAACTCTATGCCCAACATACTGCCAGTTTCAGTTTGAACAAAACACATATTCTTGTATAAGGTTATCTTTCTATTCTCTTATTTTTCAGAGTAATAACAATTGGTTTCTTTGCTGGTTGCAACTGTCATTTGAGTTTGTAAAAGGTTGTCTAGACCATGAGACATGGTAAGGAAAAGAGGCAGATGTCAATGTCGGAGGTAAAGACAGAAGTGGTAGCAACAACAAAGAGTTTCCCTCTTCTGAATTCAACTCCATCAATTGAAACAATAATGCCCTCTTCTGATCAGATGATGCATTTGCTAGGGCAGTAGCCATGTGTTGAATTATTTGTTCTTCAAGTTTAGAATCATTTGGGCCAATTGATCGGCAGGGAATTTCTTCTGAGCTATCCACTTCCAGCCATATCATAATTTTCAATTCTAGCTTTCTCAAGATCGCTAAAACTTTTTCATTGTTTGCCTTCAACTTTTCAATATCAGCCTACATTTTCTGTAGTTCCGTTTGTGGTTTAGCTTGTCTTAGACTGGATCCATTTATCGTGTGTTCTGCGTGCTCATAAGCGCTGCCAAACTACACCATGTTCTGAACACATTCTTTCTGGTTCCTGACTTTGACATTAAGAGCAGATTTTAAATGTTCCATCTTCAAGACCTGATTACTACTTATGAAGTAGTCTAGGCTCTCCTTTAAACGGTTGAGATACTGAGCATCGTAGCCACTGCCAAATACTTTATTAGCTGCTAAAATCAAGCTTGGGTTTCTATCTGAAATTAGAACCACATAACGATTCATCAGAAAATACTTCAGGTGTTCTAGGAACCACAACCAGTTTTCTTCATTATCGGCATTAACCACCCCATAAGCTAAAGGATATTAGTCATTGATTGTCAGTATTTGGCTGCAACTCCGTACTCGAAGAATTCAACTGTGCACTGCACTCCCCTATTTTCTCCTCACATGCTCTATTTTCTCTAGAAAAGTCAATCGCAACAGGGGCAGACGAATGTCGTAAACCATTCTTCAACCGTGAAGAATCATTGGAATTGCCTTTCTCAACAGTAGTATCACCAATCTCCCCATCATTAGGTTGATTTTGAGTTTGACCAATGTCTTCATCCAACTGAGTCAATTTGGCATCATCCCCAGAGCAAGAGTTCTTTGGTACAGGGGAATTCCTCCCAGGAAAACTCAATAGAGAGACAATGTCAGATTTGGATATTTCTCTAGCAGCCACACTAGCAAGTAGATTCATCTCAATGTCATCTCCAGGTGATGTCTATGCACTAGCTTCAAACGTCTTGGCACAACTTTCAATCAAAGCATTTATGAAGTTGATAGAAACCTCATATGATTTTCTTGACTTCGGTGTAATCCCTGATGATGAACCAATAGTTTTTTTTTTTTACACTTCTTTTGGCCTCTCACCATCTTCCTCAAAATCCCTTTCTTTCCCATACATATTTATCATTGCAGTTTGGCAAACCACATTCCTTCTCATTGGTATTTCTTCAAACAACTCCCACGTGCCTCAACCTCTCCTTAGTGCACATACCCTGAAATGATCGAATTCTGAGAAGCCTCATCTCAAACCTCCATATCAACCCACTAATTTCGAGAAGAATCAATACAAAAACACTTACAACAAGTCTTTACTAAAGAATCACACAAACAAATCAGATCCAAAACCTAATCTTAGAACATGGGTATGAATGTGTTCATCTTCAAGCACTGAACTCAGGATAGAACAAGATTTTAGGATTAAAGGGTATGTAACATTACTCAATTTAGTGATGTTCTGAAGCATTCAAAGATAGAGAGCCAAGGAATTATGTGGAGAGTTTCGGAGGGTGCTAGATTTGATAAAGGAGTTCGAAGAGAAATCAGTGGGAGAAAGGGTTTGGTCAAAGATGAAACGAGCATAATCGATTGAATTGAGGTCGATAAGCTATGAAATGTGACAGGTTTGAATTGGGGGGCTATAGAAGACGATAGGTGACAGAGGTGATGGTTCAGAGGATTCCCCAAGTCGAAGGAGAGCAGCAATTGGATGAGCAAGTACCCAACAACTTTGACTTCCAGCTATGGTTCTTCCTTGAAAATCCTCAAAAACCTGTGAATCCACATGTTTTTCTTATTTCCTATGAAGATAATCCCAGAATCCTCCTGCTTCCTATCTTTTCGTATTTTTTCAAGTCACATAAAAAGTAAGTCTAAAAGTGCCTAAGTGACTTAAGTGGGCCTAAGTGAACTTAGATAGGCTTAAGGTGTCTAAATGGGCCTAAGGTGGTGTCTAATGGGCCGAGTATACCATACGGGCCTAGGGTGAGACTTGGTGGACCTAACTAAGTCTAACCTAAAGTGCACCTAAGTGAAGCCTAATCTAAACTTGAAGGGCAACTAAGGTCATAATGTAGAGTTGGATAAACCCCTCAACCCAAGTCTCCAAAGTGGCTCAGAAAAGACAAGCTACATGAGTAGTAATGGGCCACCAGGGAATTGGTGTAGAACACTGGAAGTTAACTTAAAGACATGTGCTAAACGGACAAAATGGAGGGTCTACAAATATTTCCCTCTTCGGTAGAGATCACGAGTGTAGAGAATGTGAGTTGAAATACGAATAATGAGTGGAACGAAGTGAACTGTACCGACAGACTAAAGAAGGACAAGAGATTTTGTCCTAGTATATGACGAGAGTAAGATCAGAACACAGTGCTGCAATGACAAGGATGGAACAACTCTATGTGGGGCATTGACAGTAAAGAGAGAAAAGTATGTGATGAGTAGCACAAAGATGGAAAATGATAAAAATAATGACTTAAGGTCATGGATGAGATGAATGACTCTGGGTCATGGACAAGATGAACGACTTTGGGTCAAAAATAGGATAAACGAAACTAGGTCAAGAGCACGAGACCCTAAATATAAAGGAGGACTCTAGGTCACAAATGAAAAAAATACTAGGTTAGGAACTCTGGACTTTAGATGTTATGAATGACTCTAGGTTAAAAGATTAGGGCTTTAAATAATATGGATGACTCTGGGTCAGAAGCTCTGGGCTTTAAATGCTACAAATGACTCTAGGTCAAAAATAAGAAGAACGACTTTGGGTCGTGAGCTCAGGGCTCTAAATGCTAAGAATGACTCTGGGTCATAAATAAGAAGAATGACTATGGGTCTTGAGCTCAGGGCTTTAAATGGATAGTTGATCAAAATTCTTTCCAGCTCATGGTGCTGGGTCAAGGCTACTCGCAAGTGGCTAGAATGATGAAAACAAAACATCTCAAGGATGTAAAGGATACGAACGACTCCGGGTCATGAGCTTATGGCTCAGGATTCCATGAATGACTCTAGGTCATGATGTGATGAGTAACTCAGGGTTAGGATGAATAACTCAGGGCTATGGATGCCATGAATGACTTTGGGTCATGATGTAATGAGTAACTCAGGGTTATAATGAATAACTCAGGGCTTTGGATGGAATGAATGACTCTAGGTCATGATGCAATGAGTAACTTAGGGTTACAATGAATAGCTCAAGGCTATAGATGGAATGAATGACTCTAGGTCATGATGCAACAAGTAACTCTAGGTTACAATGAAAAACTCAGGGCTATGTGAACAGCTCAGGGCTATGAGCTCCAGGCTCTATGACTGATCAGCTAGAAGGAGAGTGCGATACACAAACTATAGGTCAAACCACTCATGAGCGACCAAATGATGAAGGCTTAGCTTAGGGCTGGAAAGACTCCGGGTCTTAAGGAAATGATAGCTCATGGCTACCAGACTCAGGGCCTAAAAGAAGAAGGATAGCTCAAGGCTATAAGACTCAGTGGCTAAAAGGAAAGGATACCTCAAGGCTATAAGACTCAAGGTCTAGAAGAAATGGATAGCTCAGGGCTACGAGGCTTAGAGCCTAGAAGGAACAGATAAAGAAGACCAACTCGAAAGTGGATATGAAATAAATGGGCTCAAATCCGTATACTCAAAATGCCAAGGGTCGGACTACTGAACTCAAGAAGAGACATATGCCCCAATATCCAGGGTGCTCGCACTGCTAAAATAACTAGTAAATCAATCATCTGCTGGAATCAATGGGTCAGAAATCGATGCATCGTGACAAACCTATGAAGAATCTGAACTGAAAGAACTCTCTATGCCTCACAAGTTGCTCTGGCGACAAACCTCAAAAGGTAAATCTCAGAGTGTGTATCGCAACTCATCTAAAAGCATATCTTGAAGTGCACAAAATACTACTCATCTAGATAACCTAATCTGCAATGTAACAATGATGAAAACAATCTATCTCATGAGCATTTGGCTAAAGGATCCGCCTATGCTCCTTGGGTGAAACCTGATGCGATCCATCTCTATCTCAACAAATCCATGTAGCGAGGTCCTGATACAGTCAACCGTCAAAAGCTCCGGACTAGTACTCAATCTAAAACCAAACTAGCCACTGTCTCAATCTCAAGGATACTAAAAGAAAAAGAGGAAATATGTCCCAATATAAGATTTGATCTCAAAGTCATGAGGTAAATAACCAACACCTATCATCTATCTATGTATCGATGCGCAAACGAAATCTCATTAGGGAGAGGAGAATATGCCCCAATATAATGTTTGATGTCGAAGTCATGGGGTAAACAAGCAACAATGATCATCTATTTATGTATTGCTTCCCGAACACAATCTCATCATGGAGAGGGGAATATGCCCTAGTATGGATATCTGATGTATAATAAAGAATCTGTCAAAATCCATTAAACATCTTTATGACCATGAATAGGGGTAGCCATACCACCCAACAACAAGAAGGAACCTCGGAGAAAATGGGAAATATGCCCCAATGTGGATATCTAATGCATAGCAAAAGGATGAATCCAACATCACCAATCAACTATCTCCAGCTCAACAATAATATGCTAAGAAGTCAGAATGAAGAATCAGCCAATGCCTCAATGGAGACACTTTAAATCTAATCTCAAATGAATAACCAAAATGATGAGGGATGTGATAATCTCAAGAGTAGAAGCATGTCTCTAATAAATCCCTAACTAAATCTGATAGGAATATGGTAACCTCAAAATGGGGAAATATGCCCCAGTATACAAGATCTATATACCGCACTAAAAATTGTCTCCAACTTAGTAATAATCCACTAGTCTATCTCAGAAATACTTTGTAAATGGAACCTAGAATCATGAAAACCATCAATGAGCTCAATGATACTCCACTAGAACTAATATCATCTCAACATACTCCACTAGGGATCTCTGATCGGTGAAAATGCCCAGGCTTCAAAGAAAGTACTCCATTAGGGGCTCATCTCAACCAAATGAAAGGGGAATATGCCCCAGTATAGCAATTGATGCAAAGTCACAAGGTACCTCAAATGATACTAACCCATCATCTCTGTATCCAAGAATGAGACAATCAACAACTCATACGACACATGTGCAATGACCTACCATGCTAACTCATAAGCAGACCCCGCTAAGAATAAAAAAATCATCATGTCGATTTACTCCATTAAGAATATGGACGAAAACATGTTTTACTATGGTAAAACCATCAAGAATAGTAAGGGTATCAAAAAGTATGAGCGTGACTCAATGGCTTGGGGGGAACTCCACTAGAGGCATCACGGCATAGGTATACTACTGAATCATCATCTATCATCATAAACCATGAAAAACTGGTAATCTCAATAGAGGAATATATCCCAGTATGATAGCTGATGCACAGTAGAGTGGAAAGCCAGACAACATCAAATATCATCCATAAAATGGAGCAATCGTCCACATCCATCACTAAATCACCTCCAAGCATCAAAGAAGCATCTCCTATAAAAAGAAACAGGACGACGTCTATATATCAACCAAATCCCAAACACCAGCCTAAGTAGAGGCTGTCAAAGACAACATCTGATCTTATGGTCTCAGGGTGGTCTTAAGAAGCGGGACGTAACGTAAGCCAAGGTGATAGGGTGAAAAAAAAAAAGGGAAACTAGGCTCAAATACCCAATGATCAAAACCCATACCCTCGTGTACAAGATGTAATGCATAGAAAAAAAAATCTCATGAGCCATGGACCTAAAGGTAACCAAAGGAAATGTCGATGGTGAAACAAGAGAAATGATAAGTGGTCAAACCATCAATGAAACATGTGAATGATGTGAAGAAGGTATCAAATCAAAAATGTGTATCAATATGTAGGGAATGGATAAAAGGTGGAACGAAGATCTAGAAAGAGGTAATGAGATACAAAATAAAAAGGCAATGAGAAAGCGGAATGAATGATGATCAACCCATATTAGTACAATAAAGGAAAGTCATATCAGCAATGATGGAATGGTGGATAAGACAATGATCCAGAGACCCTAGTAAAAGGTTACTCATCTCTCATATGTTACTCATCTCTCATACCTAATACATATCAACCACGACCCAAGAAGTATAAGATCTCATAAAACTCTCACATGAACCCTCGACACTCCAAATGCATAACAAGAGTGGCTCAAGGAGTGAGAACCCATATAAAAATCTCACAAGAATCCATAATGACAAATATAGCCAATGAACAAACCTCAAAAGGTGACAAAAGTGCCCAATGGAGTAAGGTACCATATACGAACATATCATTGCATTTTTTTATTTTTTTTATTTGTTTTGAATGTGCATGCTCTGATCATCAATAAATCGAACTCCAATGGGAAAGATACAAGGAGTGAACAGACTCTCTCAAATCACTGATGACTACATGAACCCCATCCCATGAGACAACCTCTCAAACTAAAATCTCCGAATCAATGCCAAATGATGGGATGAATGGAGTGATATGACCACCCTCTTTGCACCAAAGTGTGAAGAATCATCAACCCAGGGAAGATGAAAGATAAAATCAAACAAATAATGATAAAAACAAGAAAGAGAATGAAAATGTGATGATAGTAACATAGAACAAGCGGGATGATAAGGAGATGGTAACAAGAATGAGAAGATAGGCCTATAAGTTTAAAGCTCATGAGACTTTTCTAGCAAAGCATGCATATACATCAAAGGGCCCCAACTCGAGTGTAGAAATGGTAATCAAGGCTATAAGAAATAAAAAAGGCTTTAACATACCAAGTGAAGCTCAATGGGCTAACAACGGTCTAATATATAGATAGAGGTGATAAAGTGTAAGGCTAACCAAAATAATGGCCACCCATCCTACATGGTCTCAAATGTAATACTTCTTCAACTAATCCAAATTGGTAGGGTCTAAGAGTTGGTCTCTATCCAGATATGTCAATCATATTTCCTTTCTAGGGTTAACTCTCTAATGACATGTGGTGTACTTGAAGTAAGTCCCTAGGGTCTCCTAGAATAGATGAATCTCCATGACCATAACTAGGCTAACATCATCCTCAAACATATCATCAACATAAGTGGAATGCCCCAACATAAATAAACTGAATCACTCCTGAACTCTCAACAATGAAGATCTCAAGCATATCAAGAGAGTGAACTATCTCTGGCTAATTTGTGCTAACCATCCAACTATCATCCAATACGTTCATCTCATGCTCGTCATGAAGAAAACCATGTCAACCAAATCTCCCATCTTATATAAAAACTAACATCCTCTATAAGAACTTTGATATGATAAACTTTGACCCAGTATCCATTAAACTCATCATATGTATGATGTCACCCTCAAAAATGTCATTGGCTAACTGGGTGGTGGGGGTGGGAGGCAATGAATCACATGACATCTCATCCTAAATTGGATGTTATCTATTTGACTGCCCATCAATCCTCTTGCTCAAACCTGCTAATGCCTCGTGAATAGAGTCATGGTGACTATAAGTCGATCAACTGTATCATGTTGAGGATTCATACCTGACTACTTTGAAACCTTAATTAATCTATCTCCAACTCTAATCTAAGAAGTCGAATTCAAACCAAAACGAATAACATTCTTATAAGGTACAAAGGCATGGAAAGAGAAATGACATGAAGGAAACTCAAAAGAGGTGGAAATGTACTAATCACAACGCAAAAATGTGGCCCAACTGAAACTCAAACACGTACCAATCTTTGAGCACACCAAAAGGAGACCATGAAGAGGATAACTTAACCCTATTGTGACCAAGATAGCTCTGAAAGTCCACAGATGCACTCACGTGTAGGAATGAGATCCTAATTGGGACTAGGTTAACCTAAAAGGTTGAGGTGGCTCTATAAGATAAAATAGGTGGGTTAAAGGATCCCTAGCAGAAGCAATCGTACCCTCCGATGGTACGCAACCCTCTGCACGCCTTAGGGAAGATGGGGTGCTTCCATGCAAGGTGGTCATTACCTCCACACATGCACTTCCTCGCTGCCTTAGGGGGTTTCTTAATGGTGAAGGCTCTCTCATATCTCATCACTCATGGATAATTGAAAATGCATAGTGAAGGATGTGGGTGCATCCAAAAAAACCTAAGATCTAAAGTGAGATAGTAAACAAAGACAAACAGTCATATAATCATGCAGGAACAAGGGTTGTCATGAAACAAGTAGTCATACCAATCAGATATGTATCATACAAACAAAGTCTTATCTATCATATGTGAGAGTGAATCATGCTAAAGTGAGCAAGCAACCAAGTGATTATGAAAGATAAACAAGTACAAAGACATGCTAAGATAGCAAACCAATCAAGCAAGCAAACTAAATCACCTTGCCTAAAACAAATGAGGTACCCTCTTATTGACCAACTAAACACCGTATTTTTCTCAACTAGTATTCAAGCTTGATCCTCAAAATCCTCAATGGAGTCACCAATTTGTGGACCCGCATTTTTCACATGCGCCCCCACTCGATCGGTGTGACTCGCTTTTATTGGTGAAAATTTTATTTTTAAAAAAGTTTGAGTCGCCACTTATTTTATTTTATTTTAAAAGGAAAAATAAAACACAAAATAAAACCCTAAAAACAGTGACTCCATAGTTTTCTAAAAAATGTGTCTTTGAAAAAACCCGAGTCTAGGTTCGGTAATCAGGTTACCCATTGGGAAGGTACCTCTAAAAGGTAGCACCACTCTAAGCCCTACAAAGGTCTCTATTGACTAAGTTGAGGGAAATGTGGCAATTAAATGGTTGATTATGGATACCTAGGTAGGCCAGATGATTTAAAAAAAAAAAAAAAAAAAGCATGTTAAACAAGAAAGTTTGATCATAAGAGAGAGTCAAAATACGTACCTGAACAGCTTCTCAAGCGCTATCATAAAACATAAAAGTTAGTATATAAATATAGTACACAACATGTGTTTTATCCAAGCAAATCAAGTATACACCTAAGCACCCAAGAGTCACATCAAGTATGGATATAGTCATCAATAGCATATGTGTCCATAGAATTCTCGAAAATAGATGAGAAGGAGCGTATCTGGATAGCAAGCTAAAGCGCCTCTATGGGAAACAAAATTACCTAATAATAGGTGCAAAATAATCTCACGTACCACAAAGAGGAATCACAATCAATCAAATATCAAGCAAACAACATTGAAAAGAATATCGTGAATGTCGGGCCCCCCACCAAAGCCCTAATTGCTTTGCATGAATTGGTTCAATGAATTCCATTGTTTGGAATCATGAAGCTTGTTCATGCTTGTTTAAAAAAAATTAAGAAAATTAGCTGAAAATAGTGAAAACGTGTGCCGGAAGGAAGATGGTAGCAAATAGTAGGTTAGAATCTGGATTTTGTGCCTAGAAACTCCCAAGGAATTTTAAAGAAAACTAGAGTTATTTTTTATGGAAAAATGTTTTGAAATCCAAATTTAAGATGTATAAGATCACAAAAAAAAAAAAAAAAAAAAAACATCAGGAGTATGATGTGTGGCAAGGTGGCCATGTTGGAATGGGACCAGGGGGTATGACTAAGTTTGCATTGTTAGTGGACGCATGAAGAGTCTTCTGTAGATTACTGATAGGTCTGGTTTCTCATAACCATAACTTGAATCATCAACAGAAGATTGCGGTGAAACAATAAAATCCAGTTTCAGATCTGATTCCCTTGCTACCACTCATTCTGGAGTTTGAGTCTTTGCTCAGAAGTTCATGTGATTCATCCATTTTCTCGTAGTTCACTTTTGGATTTTTCTGTAGCTTAGATTATGTGTCTTCTTACCCATCTCAAGCTTCTTCTTTTACTTCTTCAGTTATCTTGATCAATCATTCGTAACCTACATAAGAGAGTTCACTGATGACCCACTTCTATCATTTGAATATGTAACTTTTCGAATAGGTGTGCGGACTGTTGTAATGTCTCCAAGCTGTATGTGTGTTGTGCTCCTCCTGATGCCAATGAATTGCACCTTCAATGTGGCTCTATGCAGGCCACTTTGAGGAATAATTTGATTGCAGCCCATATCCTTTCTAATGGCTGCTAGTGAGCTCCTTCTTCCTCAAAATCCATTTTTCTTTCTCCCCTGTCATTTGAGAGTGGTGCTCTATATGGTGTTGTGGCAGTTTACCCTCTCTCAAAAGTTACAGCCTCTTTTTCGAATCTGATGTCTGTCATCCTAGAAAATTCTAATGGTTCCACTTCCTTTAAAAAGTCATTTTTTCCTTTAAAAATATTTGGTGATTCTCTCATCCGATGTCTCCTTACGAATGAGCAGCCTATTTCCTTGGAAGATATCTCTCCTTCTTATGTGGATTCCCCTCCAAAAATTATGTGCCTATAAATATCTCTCCAATCTTCAACCCTGTTGATCCCGAGAATCTCCATGGTGGTAATTTGTGATGTATCAATGTTGGAATAAGCATTGGTGGCAAGCTCGCCAGTGCTAAATGAAGGATTAATTATATTACTTGAAGCATTCTCCAGTACGGTCTGCTTCATACCAAAACCATAGAACTATGAGCCCATGCTATCTTCAACTAAGACTCTCTCATGAACAGTTTCTTCAATTGTAGCAGCCTTAAGAGATGTACTGAAGTTGTAGGTTTCCAATTGTTGGCACTCTTCCTTATGAACTTGCCTCCAATGAGTTATTTGACACTTCCCAGAACTGGGCAATCTCTAGGTTCTTCTCATGCTCTCATCTTTACACTTGGAACTGTCATCATCACCTTTAGAGCTGTTGCAATCATCATCTCATTCTATTGAGTCTCATATTTTCTGTGTGGATGAAATATAGAAGTGCCAATAACAGGAATGGAAGTGTCACATTCGATGCTTGTCTCAATATTAGTGATGTGGATAGTATCATATCTAGGAACATTCAGTTTCACTATAACTGATAAAGTTTTCCTGAGAATGGAAATAGAGTCCTCTGTTATGTATGATTTCAGCAATCAGATTACCCTTACAGATTACTTCAGAAATTGTGACTCTACATGGGCCATTGAGTCTTGTAGGGTTAGGAAAACCCAATCTGATGCCATTGGAACACTATCTCTAGTTCAGAGAGCAGAGTGTGCAAGGCCCTTTTTTTTAATTTATCACCAACTATCCATCACATAACTCACATACAAAAGTCTAAAACCTCTAAATTCCTCACTAATTTCAGCAGCGAGCAAGTCACCCAACCAGGTGCGCCGATTGTGCCAATAGAAAATCCTATCTGAGTGAAAAAGAGAGCGTGAAGTGGCCTATGAGAGCTTTGATTTCATGCCAACACTTTGACCTGAACTTCACTCTCAACGACATTTGAAAATTGGTGAGATTTGATTGGCTATATCATATGGATGGGCCATTGGTCTAAATAGGAGAATAAACTTATTACTGGATCAAATTTCTTCTTAATCTTCTCCTAAAACACATTTATCCATTCACTGTTTGGATATTTAATCAGGGTGGTAGAAATTTATATTTTCGGTATATCTCTGATGCCTTCCAAAATCTCCATTACTAGCAATTCTGTCACATCTCCTGATGCTTCGAGGTTGAGTGTTATCAGAACTACTACTGGAACTTCGAGTATAAAAATTTTAATTCCATCCTCTAAGCTTATTTGCGCTGTAATTAAGCAAGTCAAACAGGTTAACTTAGAGACTTCTTCTAGAGCTGTCCCGATCAGTTGACAACTTTGGACATTAAATACCTGTAGTTTTCTCACTTCCAGAGATGAGAAAAGTGGCTTTTATTGGGCTTTTGTTGACGTTGATGTGGAACAAACTGTTGTTGAAACTATTGAGGTTATTGCTAAAATTGTTGTTGTCGATGAGGTTGTAAGATATTTTCCCTTGACGAGAGTGGAGATTGGAAGTTCATATTTTTTGATTGACCGATTGATTGAGGCTTCATATGTACAACTTGTTGTGCATTGTGTAAATTCGAATGATTGGGTGTCAAAGTGGAGTTGGTTTTGGATATCGACTGCAAGCTAATTGGATTCAAATTCTGAGTATTCATCATTGATCTACCTGATGTTACAATATTATAAAAGTTTGCAGACCCTAAAAGATCAGTAGCGTTCATCCCATATCTATCATTCTGAATAAGGGGTCACTGATGTTGATCAAATTGTCACTGTAAAGGTTTGGAACCATACAGTGTGCCATACAGATGCCATCGGAAGTGCTGCCATCTGAGTTTGTAAAAGGTTGTCCAGATCATGAGACTTGGTAAGGAAAAGTGGCAGATGTCAATGTCGAAGGTAGAGGCAGATGTGGTAGCAGCAACAAAGAGCTTCTCTCTCCTGAATTCAGTTTCATCAATTGAAACAATAATGCCCTCTTCTAATCAGGTGGTGCATTTGCTAGGGCAGTAGCCATGTGCTGAATTATTTGTTCTTCAAGTTCAGGATCATTTGGGCCAACTGATCGACTGGGAATTTCTTTTGAGATGTCCACTTCCAACCATATCATAATTTTCAATTCTAGCTTTCTCAAGATCACCAAAACTTTTTCATTATTTGCCTTCAACTTTTCAATATCAGTTTACATTTTCTCTAGTTTCATCTATGGTTTAGCTTGTCTTGGACTGGATCCAGATTTCATGTGTTCTGCATGCTCCTAAGCTCTGCCAAACTATACCATGTTCTTAATATATTTTTTATGGTTCCTGACCTTGACATCAATAACAGATTTTAAATGTCCCATCTTTAAGATCGGATTACTGTTTATGAAGTAGTCTAGGCTCTCCTTCAAATGGCTGAGACAGTAAGCATCATAGTCACTGCCAAATACTTTATTAGCTGCTAAAAGCAAGCTTGGGTTCCTATCTGAAATTAGAACCACATAACGATTCATCATAAAAGACTTCAGAAGCTCTAGGAACCACAACCAGTTTTCTTCATTATCAGCATTAACCACCCCATAAGCTAGAGGATATTAGTAATTGATTGTCTGTACTTTGCTGCAACTCCATACTCGAAGAATTCAACTGTGCACTACACTCCCCTATTTTCTTCTCACAGGTTTTGTTGTCTCCCGAAATGTCAATCGCAACAGGGGCAGACGAATGTCTTAAACCATTCTTCAACCGTGAAGAATCATTAGAATTGCCCCTCTCAGCAGCAGTATCACCAATCGCCCCATCATTAGGTTGATTTTGGGTTTGACCAATGTCTTCATCCAACTGAGTCAATTTGGCATCATCCCCAGAGCAAGAGTCCTCTGGTACAGGGGAATTCCTCCCAGGAAAACTCAATAGAGAGACAATGTCAGACTTGGATATTTCTCCAGAAGCCACACTAGCAAGTAGATTAATCTCAATGTCATCTCCAGGTGATGTATATGCACTAGCTTCAAATGTCTTGGCACAACTTTCAATCAAAGCATTTATGAAGCTGATAGAAACCTCATATGATTTTCTTGACTTCGGTGTAATCCCTGATGATGAACCAATAATTTTTTTTTTACACTTCTTTTGGCCTCTCACCATCTTCCTCAAAATCCCTTTCTTTTCCATACACATTTATCATTGCAGTCCGGAAAACCACATTCCTTCTCATTGGTATTTCTTCAAACAACTCCCACGTTCCTCAACCTCCCCTTAGTGCACATACCCTAAAATGATCGAATTCTGAGAAGCCTCATCTCAAACCTCCATATCAACCCACTAATTTCAAGAAGAATCAATACAAAAACACTTACAACAAGTCTCTATTAAAGAATCACACAAACAAATCAGATCCAAAACCCAATCTTAGAACATGGGCATGAATGTTTTCATCTTCAAGCACCGAACTAAGGGTAGATCAAGATTTTAGGACTAAAGGGTATGTAACATTACTCAATTTAGTGTTGTTTTAAAGCATTCAGAGATAGAGAGCCAAGGAATTCTGTGGAGAGTTTTGGAGGGTGCTAGCTTTGATAAAGGAGTTCCAAGAGAAATCAGTGGGATAAGAGGTTTGGTGAAGGATGAAATGAGCATAATCGATTGAATTGAGGTCGATAAGCTATGAAATGGGGCAGGGTTGAATTGAGAGGCCATGGATGACGATGATGTAGGGACCCCTCCCCTTGGGAAACACGTGGCACGCAGCTCATGGTGACGCGTGGCACGTATTATCAGCCGGACCATCATCATCCGGATTCCCCTAAAGATATGCATGGTGCAGTTATCCTATCCGGACCCCCTCAAGAAAAGGCAAACGACGTTTCAGCTTCTCCTATCCAAGGAAGAGCAAACGACGCTGGCAGAGCGTAGACATCCGGATAGTCTCCACAACACGTCCGGATAATCAGCATGAGCCATCCGGATATAAATCGTCTGGATGGTCAATTAAAGTAAAGCGAGTCTTACACGCAATCACAACAAGCAGCCATGGCCCACATCCCATCACCTGCAGAATGAGAAGACAAGAGGAAGTGACAGCAAGTCACTTCCCACGATCATTCTACATAATCACTTCCCACGATCTCTGACAGCCGCATCACCTACCATGGTCTCTGACAGCCATTCGTAGGATAATAGTGCTCCTACTGACACCTATTATCATCATCACAAACATAAAATATCTCCTCACCATTAATGAAAGGAGCAGTACCCCTGAAGCTGTATATATATGCCTTCACACGAAGAAGAAGGGGGAGATCCCCTAGTAACCTCTTGATACCTAGTAAAAGGCCAACTGATTTATGTATCTCTCTTTCACCATGGCTAACAAAACCATCGGAGGGTGCGTCCGGACACCCTGTCCGGATGCCTTTTGCAGGTGCAACCGCTGAATCAAGAACCCCTTGTGTGTTGAGAATCACGTGTCCATCCATCTAGCAACCGCGTGGACCACCGGATACGCGAGGTGACAACATTGGCGCCGTCTGTGGGAAAATTTTTACTTTTTATTTTGATTCAGTCACTAGCAAAGATGGCCACACCTTCCCAAAGTCGATCATCTGGTAGAGAGGAGGAAGATAATCACGAATGGCTTCAAGCCATCGAAAAAAGACAGTTGGCGAGTGAAAAACAGCTGAGAGCTCTCCTCCAGGAGACGGAGAGGTTAAGGGAAGAAAACGTTGTGTTACGCATTCAAGCCTCAACGTCAGGTCCTCCTCGGCATCAGCGTTCAAGAGGCCAGGTGGCAAACTCAAGGCCAGAGCCAGAATCAATATATCCTGGGTCAACAGGAGCTGTCCCAGGAGCATACAACGCAAGGCCCCATGAGCCACACACACCCATGCCTCGAGCTCCCCGTGAGGAAAGCTCAGATTCCACTCATTTTTCAGCAAAAAGACAACGTGATAGAAAATCACAGTTGTCAAGTTCTATGCGCGCAAGACTAGGCCCACAAGAGCCTGGGAAATCAAGGCCACCAGTAGCCACAACTCGGGCACCACGCCCCGATCCCATGATCGCTCCCATGGTGCAGAACGTACCTCCACATCGTGACCCCATGGTCACCCCAGCGATGCGGAACGTTCACTCACACCTAGCGGAACGACCAGCTGGGAGAAACCTCCCAAACGAGCCACCCATTGGCTCCATCAGCAAAAGGCTGGATGACATGCTCTCCACGCCCTTTTGCCCTCATATCACCCATTACGAGCCCCCAAGGGGATTCCTCGTACCAAAGTTTTCCACATACGATGGGACCAACGATCCCTTCGATCACATCATGCACTATCGACAGCTTATGACGCTCGATATTGGCAACGATGCATTGCTATGCAAAGTATTCCCCGCCAGCCTTAAAGGGCAGGCCCTCTCATGGTTTCATCGCCTACCTCCTAACTCTATTGACAATTTCAGGGACCTCTCTGAAGCATTCGTGGGACAGTATTTGTGCTCTGCTCGACACAAGCAGAATATCAGCACCCTCCAGAATATAAAAATGAAAGACAACGAATCCTTAAGGGAATTTGTGAAACGATTTGGCCAAGCCGTACTTCAAATAGAGGTTTGCAGCATGGATGTTGTCCTACAAATCTTCAAGAGAAGCATTTGTCCAGGCACTCCATTTTTCGAATCGCTGGCCAAAAAGCCTCCTACAACGATGGACGATTTGTTCAAACGTGCTAACAAATATTCAATGCTCGAAGATGACGTGCGTGCAGCCACTCAGCAAGTTTTGGTTGCCGGACGGGCTTCTAAAGAAAATGCGGACAGACATGCCAAACCTCCAGACCGGCCAAAACCAGTTGACCGGAGGCAGGACGGGCCGAGTCGTCCGGATAGGCCGCCCATCACACCCCTATCCGTATCATACGAAAAACTTCTTCCAATGATCCAAGAGTTGTCCGACTTCAGGTGGCCTAGACCCCTCGAAACGGACCCATCCATGAGAGACCGCAGCAAGAAATGCGCCTTCCACAAAGACCATGGTCATACAACAGAGACATGTCGATCCCTCCAATATCTAGTTGAAAAACTCATCAAAGCAGGACATTTAAAACAGTACATCCGCTCAGATACTGGAGGAAGGGACGTATCTCAACATCATAACTCTGGGGCCCCAAGGGCCCCAGTCGCCCCCAAGGCTGTCATAAACTATATCAATGGGGGCCCGTCTGACGAGGAATACGATTCCAGGCGGAAAAGGCAGAAATTGCTGCGAGCCGCGTCAATACGCGAACGCATTAATTCCATTTGGCCGGGTCTTACTGGAGAGGGCCCTCGCCCCATAGATGGGACAATCATTTTCCCACCAGTAGATCCCACCCGGACGCTACAGCCACATCGCGACGCCCTCATCCTCTCCCTAGAAATAGGAGATTTCGATGTAAGACGTATCTTGGTTGACCCAGGCAGTTCAGCCGATCTGGTGCAAGCATCAGTCATTGGCCATATGGGACATAGTCTCGCGGGTCTCGAAAACCCCGGACGAATCTTATCCGGATTCAACGGATCATCAACCACGTCCTTAGGAGACATTATACTGCCGGTCCAAGCTGGCCCAGTCACTCTCAACGTGCAATTCTCAGTGGTACAAGAGTTATCACCCTTCAATGTCATCTTGGGACGCACATGGCTTCACTACATGAAAGCCATCCCTTCCACATATCATCAAATGGTGAGTTTCCTCACCGACGAAGGGCAAACTGACTTGTATGGCAGCCAGTTAGCCGCTCGCCAGTGCTATCAAATAGCACGTGAAGCAGTCGCTAACCAGGAGGATGCATCTCCCCCTGAACCTAGCATTGCACACGACCAATAGCAATTATTGGGTCCGGCGGACAAAGATCCCCCGGTAGCAGATCCCTTACAAACAATCCAAATTGCGGAGGAAAGCGATCACCTCACAAACATCAGTTCCCTCATGACACAAGAAGAAACTCAGGGCATGCAAAAAATCCTCAGACAGAACCACGACATCTTCGCGTGGGCACATTCTGACATGAAGGGAATTCATCCCTCCATTGCATCTCACAGGCTTAACGTCTTTTTAACTGCCAGACCCGTCCGGCAGAGGATTAGGCGCTTCCACCCGGATAGACAAAGAATCATCCGGAACAAGATTGATAAATTGCTCGAAGCCGGATTCATCAGAGAAGTTTCTTATCCGGATTGGCTGGCAAACGTAGTCGTGGTACCCAAAAAAGAAGGAAAATGGCGAGTTTGTGTAGATTACACCAATCTCAACAATGCGTGTCCAAAAGACAGTTTCCCCTTACCGCGAATAGATCAGATTGTGGATTCCACTTCCGGACAGGGGATGCTCTCTTTCTTGGATGCCTTATCCGGATATCACCAAATCCCCATGTCCCCGGATGACGAAGAAAAAACAGCATTCATAACGCCACACGGCCTCTATTGCTACAAAGTCATGCCATTCGGACTCAAAAACGCTGGCGCCACGTATCAAAGATTGATGACTAAAATCTTCAAACCTCTGATAGGCCGCTCGGTCGAAGTATACATTGACGATATCGTAGTTAAAAGCAAAACTCGAGAGCAGCATATCTTCCATTTACAAGAAGGTTTTTATCTCTTGCGAAAGTATGGCATGAAGCTAAATCCTTCCAAATGTGCCTTTGGCGTGAGTGCTGGCAAATTTCTGGGATTTATGGTCAGCCAAAGAGGCATAGAAGTCAGCCCGGATCAGGTCAAAGCAGTCATGGAGACACCTCCTCCCAGGAACAAAAAGGAGTTACAACGCCTCACAGGCAAGCTTGTTGCGTTAGGACGTTTCATAGCCCGCTTCACTGATGAGTTGCGACCCTTCTTCTTGGCGATACGAAAAGCTGGAACGCAGGGGTGGACGGACAATTGCCAAAACGCGTTGGAAAGAATTAAACATTGTCTTATGCATCCACCCATCTTGAGCAGCCCCATCCCAAAGGAGAAGCTATACATGTATCTAGCTGTCTCAGAATGGGCAATCAGCGCCGTTCTATTCCGCTGCCCTTCACCAAAGGAGCAGAAACCCGTCTACTATGTCAGCAGGGCATTGGCAGATATAGAAACCAGGTATTCAAAAATGGAGCTAACAGCCTTAGCTCTTCGAAGTGCTGCCCAAAAGCTCCGCCCCTATTTTCAAGCCCACCCAGTGATTGTACTGACCGACCAACCCCTTCGTAGCATTCTGCACAAACCAGATTTAACTGGGCGAATGCTACAATGGGCCATCGAATTGAGCGAATTTGGAATCGAATTCCAACCCAGATTATCCAAAAAAGGCCAAGTAATGGCCGACTTTGTGCTCGAATATTCACGAAGACCCAACCAGCACCACGAATCAAGTGAACAGGAGTGGTGGACACTACGAGTTGACGGAGCCTCACGCTCATCAGGCTCTGGAGTTGGGCTCTTACTACAGTCCCCAACTGGGGAACATCTGGAGCAAGCCATCCGGCTGGGATTCTCCGCGTCTAACAATGAAGCAGAATACGAGGCCATCCTGTCCGGATTGGACCTCGCCCTTGCTCTATCCGTCTCCAAACTCCGGATCTACAGCGACTCGCAACTAGTGGTAAGGCACGTCCAGAAAGAATATGAGGCTAAGGACGCACGCATGGCGCGATACTTGGCCAAAGTAAGAAGCACCTTATAGCAATTCACCGAGTGGACAATCGAAAAAATTAGGCGAGCTGACAATAGGCATGCTGACGTTTTGGCCGGCATAGCTGCCTCCCTCCCTATCAAAGAAGCCATTCTACTGCCCATACATGTGCAAGCCAATCCCTCTATCACAGAAGATTCCACTTGCAACACCATTGAGGCAAACCAAACGGATGATCAAGAATGGACGCATAATATTGCAGAATATCTCCGGGCAGGCACTTTACCCGAAGATCCTAAACAAGCACACAAAATCTGGGTGCAAGCTGCCCCTTTCACCCTGATCGGGGGGCACCTGTACAAGCGATCCTTCACAGGGCCTTATCTTCGCTGTCTTGGGCATTCAGAAGCCCAGTATGTGCTAGCTGAATTACATGAAGGAATATGCGGAAATCATACGGGAGGACGATCCCTGGCACATAGAGCTCATTCACAGGGATACTATTGGCCAACAATGAAGAAAGACGCAGCAGCATATGTCCAAAAGTGTGATAAATGTCAAAGATACGCTCCCATTCCACACATGCCATCAGCAGCATTGAAATCGGTCTCGGGCCCATGGCCTTTCGCGCAGTGGGGCATGGACATAGTGGGACCCCTCCCAGCAGCACCTGCCCAGAAGAAATTCCTCCTTGTCGCCACTGATTACTTCAGTAAATGGGTAGAAGCTGAAGCATATGCAAGCATCAAAGATAAAGATGTCACCAAATTCGTATGGAAGAACATTGTTTGCCGCTTTGGAATTCCCCAAATCATCATAGCTGACAATGGTCCACAATTTGACAACATTGCATTCAGGAATTTCTATTCGGAACTAAATATCCGGAATTTATACTCCACGCCACGCTATCCTCAAAGCAATGGGCAGGCAGAAGCCACAAACAAAACTCTAATCAATGCCTTAAAGAAAAGGCTCGAGCAAGCCAAAGGGAAGTGGGTAGAGGAGCTACCCGGCGTCCTGTGGGCCTATCGAACCACACCCGGACGGCCGACAGGAAACACTCCTTTCGCCCTCACATATGGAATGGATGCAGTCATTCCCACTGAAATAGGTCTTCCTACTACCCGGACCGATGCAGCAAAACAAAAAGATGCCAACACGGAACTAGGAAGAAATTTGGACTGGGCAGACGAAGTCAGAGAAAGCGCGGCCATCCGGATGGCAGATTATCAACAAAGGGCATCAGCGCATTACAATCGAAAAGTCAGGCCCAGAAAATTCAAAAATGGTACGCTAGTACTTAGAAAAGTTTTTGAAAATACTACTGAAGTAGGCGCTGGAAAGTTCCAAGCCAATTGGGAAGGACCCTACATAGTGTCTAAGGCAAACAAAAATGGAGCCTATCATTTACAAAAGCTAGATGGCACTCCATTACTTAGACCATGGAATGTGTCCAATTTAAAGCAGTACTATCAATAAAAAGTGTACACAAGTGCAAAATGAGAAAGAAGTATGTTTTTATTGATATGAATAAGTATAATTACAAAGAGATCTCCGGACCACAAAAAGACAGAAGGAAAAATTACAGCAGAAAAATTGCAAAAAGAAATAACTATCAAGGAGCGGGCTTCTCATAGAGCTTCTTTTCTTCACCCGGAGGAATTGAAGGGGTATCTCGCTTGATGCCGTTCTTCTTCATGCAGCAGCGATACCCAAAGATAAACGTATCATCCACTTGATGCTGATAGTCCGCTGCAAGTTCCTCCCTTTCCACAGCAAACTCCCGTTCAAGTTCCTCTTTTTGCACATCCAGGCGCAGCTGCAAGTCTTCCTTCTGTTTCTTTTCATTCGAAACTTCGGTCCGGAGTTGACTCACTTCATCCCTCAGCCGGGCTGCCTCACCTTCCGCCTCATGTAGGCGACCCACAGTTGATTCTTCGCGACTCTTCGCCTCAGCCAACTCCGCTCGGAGGGCTTCATTTTCTTCTCGCATGGTGGATAAATTGGCCTCAGCCTCCTCCATTCTCAGACGCAGCTGATTTTCAATCTCTTGGCGCCGAGAGGAGAAGGTCCTCATATAGTCTGCAGTCTGCAGCAGCTGAGTAAAAAGATCGTGTTGTTGAGACATGCTGCGGAGGCCCCTCACCAGCTGACACGCAAACAAGAAAAGCAAAGACATAAATCATACTACAACAAACACATCAGTGCAACAAAAAGTCAAAAAGCAAAAACACAAGACAACGATATACCGTTTCTATCATATCAAACATCTTAGCAGAGGGCTTGATGGCTTTCCAGTCGGGTGTAATCTGCTTTAGCTTAACTTCCAACTCTACGTAGCTGAAAGGGCTAGCAGGAGCTGCATCGTCAGCAGGTTCCTCCTCAGATGAGGAAACAGAAGGTGACTCTTGTCCCGGATTCGGGACCTCCACATCTTCGTCCGGACGCATCTGTCCGGATACATCTTCAGCCGGAATTATTACCGGGGCGGCCGAGGTCTCAGTTGCCATTTCCACCTCGCCTCCATTCGGATGAGCGTCATGAGCAGAAGCGCAGCTAACTTCAATCTCTTGCTGCCGCTCCTAAAGCCGCCCAAGGAGTCTGGACCGTAGATCGCGCGTCGAACGCTGCTTCTTTGGAGGAGGCCCTTTCACCAGGACTATGGCCAAGCGATCCGGGTCGTCGGAAGGCTAACTTTGGCTTTCTGCCCCCGCTTCCTCCAACGGGGCCGTTTCAGCTGCATCAGCATCCGGATTAAGGTTGCCCGGACGGTTGATAGATGCAGCTTCCTCAGCCACGTTAGCCAGACGCGCAGCCGCGGCTAAGGAAGGGCCCGAATGATTCAACCCCGACATGCGTCCGGGGCCGCTTGAGATAGAGTGTGAAGCAGCGTTTACTGGCTCCTCTATCATTACTTCCCCCTCATAGGTAATTTGCGGGGGAGGAAACTCCTTGGGAGGAGTGGGTTCCTTCACATCCTTCCCATGCTTCTTCACCAGCTTCCTCCTTTTTACTGGAGTTTTCTTGGGAGGAGAGTCCGGACCCCGCTTCTGTCCGGGAGCCTTCCGGATAGTGCCTTCATTTTTTTTCTGATCTCGATCCTCCAGAAGCTTTCGCCGTCTTTCACCATCAGCCTCTTTAGCTTCCTGGTACAGGGGGAGCTCCTTCAGAGTATAATGCTCCCCAGGTACTATCTCATCCTTTGCTAGTTTCCTGGGGAGAATATTGATAACATATTCCTGGGACTCCCGGACGACCGCTATCAAATTCCGCGCGGAAAGCAAGGTCTTGTAGGCCCTCTCCTTGGGATCTATCTCGAATAATTTGCAAACACAGGCGAAGGACGCCTTTTTCACCCAATCCACAAGGTGGCCCCTCAATTCCAGACCTGCATTAACAGTAACAAAATGTGAGAGTTTCGTCCGAGAAAATCAGCAAAAAAAATCAGCAAAGTAAAAACCGGACAAAGAATCGCAAAACAAGATTACCCAGAATTTTTAAGGTATAATTTGGAGAAAAAGGCCTCGACGCACACTGCGATAGCCCCGCCCATACACCCCGGACCGCCACCAGCCCCTTCGCCCCTCCCTTTGTCGAATCTGGCAGCTCTGTCACCATTTGAAGGGAGGGCAGGTGAGCGGACACACTGAAGATATCATTCTTTGCCTTCTTCAGGGAATAGACAAAGAACACTTCCAGTAGCGTAAGGTCGAGGCTATACAGCATGTTGATGATGCTGCATCCCATCAGCACCCGGACAAGGTTGGGATGAATGAAGATGGGTGGAATCTGGGAGAAGTGGAGGAATTCCTTGAACAACGCCGGCAGAGGGAACCGGAGCCCTGCGTTGAATTGTTCCTTTGTGAAGAGGATAACGTTTTCTTCACCTTTCTCAGTAGGCATAGCCGCCTCCTCGTTCACCAATTCTATAGATACGCCATTTGGGATGGAGAACCGCTCCCGAAATTCCTTCACATCTAATTTGTCTATCGCCTTTTCACCAGCCTCGTTGACCCGGGCAGATGAAACAGTCTTTTTTGGAGCCATTTCTTACCACAAAGCCAAACCAAAATCTACATACAAAAGCAATGCAACGGTTCAAACCAAGCAGTCAGAAAATACACAAACCCTAACCCAAAGCAAGCCAGAAACCAAGTTTAAACAACCAGCAAACGCAACCAAACGAATGACAGTAGCAAAGAAGTACTTACCAAATAAAGCTCTGAAGAAGAAGAACGGTTACTATCTCGGTACAAAATCACCAGCAGCAAACAAACGAAGTCGCGATACAAAAACACCGGTACAAAAGAACTTTCGAAGTTTTTTCTCAGAGAAGCAAAGGGCGAAGAAAAAACCAATAAAGAAAAAAGGCTATCAAGAGAATGCAGTAGAAAAAATGCAAAAAGAGGTACAGTGCCCTATTTATAGCAGGACAGCCCCTCGGAAAGCCAAACCAACAGCCATGTTATCATTGAAACGACATATTGCCTGGGGATACACAAGGTCGGCGGCTCGTCATAAATGCCTTTTTTGGCTTCCGCACCCCCACTCGCCACGTGGCCCAGTCAAACGAAGGGACCTCTTCAATTTTCAAAAGTCAGTTATTTTTAACCCGCCCATTTTTTCGGGCAAAATAGGCAAGTTAAAAAGGGGGGCAATGTAGGGACCCCTCCCCTTGGGAAACACGTGGCACGCAGCTCATGGTAACGCGTGGCACGTATTATCAGCCGGACCATCATCATCCGGATTCCCCTAAAGATATGCATGGTGCAGTTATCCTATCCGGACCCCCTCAAGAAAAGGGAAACGACGTTTCAGTTTCTCCTATCCAAGGAAGAGCAAACGACGCTGGCAGAGCGTAGACATCCGGATAGTCTCCACAACACGTCCGGATAATCAGCATGAGCCATCCGGATATAAATCGTCTGGATGGTCAATTAAAGTAAAGCGAGTCTTACACGCAATCACAACAAGCAGCCATGGCCCACATCCCATCACCTGCAGAATGAGAAGACAAGAGGAAGTGACAACAAGTCACTTCCCACGATCATTCTACATAATCACTTCCCACGATCTTTGACAGCCGCATCACCTACCATGGTCTCTGACAGCCATTCGTAGGATGATAGTGCTCCTACTGACACCTATTATCATCATCACAAACATAAAATATCTCCTCACCATTAATGAAAGGAGCAGTACCCCTGAAGCTGTATATATATGCCTTCACACGAAGAAGAAGGGGGAGATCCCCTGGTAACCTCTTGATACCTAGTAAAAGGTCAACTGATTTATGTATCTCTCTTTCACCATGGCTAACAAAACCATCGGAGGGTGCGTCCGGACACCCTGTCCGGATGCCTTTTGCAGGTGCAACCGCTGAATCAAGAACCCCTTGTGTGTTGAGAATCACGTGTCCATCCATCTAGCAATCGCGTGGACCACCGGATACGCGAGGTGACAACAGATGAGTGACAGAGGTGGTGGTTCAAAGGATTCCCTAGGTCGAAGGAGTACTTACAGCAGCAACTGGATGAGCAAGTACCTGACAACTTTGACTCAACTCGCTTGACTTCCAGCAATGGTTCTTCTCCGAAAATCCTCAAAAACCTGTGAATCCACACGTTTTTCTTATTCCCCGTGAAGATAATCCCATAATTCTCTTGCTTCCTCTTTTTTCATATTTTTTTTAGCCTCCAGAAAACCCATCTACTGAAAAAGAAAAATCCCCACTTTCTTTTTTTTTTTTTTTTTTTGTAGTTGATGCCCAAAAAAAAAAAAAAAAAAAAAATCTAATGGTGGTTGCCCCCCTAAAAATAAAATCTCCCATTTTTCAAAATTCTAGTTATTCTCCTTCCAAATAGATGGCAACCCCCTTTCTTAATGCCAAAAAAAAAAAAAAAACTAAGAAATATGAGTTAGAAAACTTATAATATAATAAAAGTAAAATAAAATAATAAAGAAAGTCGTACAAGCCACACAAGTCATGTAGGTCATGCAATCATGCAAGTCATATAAAAAGTAAGTCTAAAAGTGTCTAAGTGACTTAAGTGGGCCTAAGTGAACTTGGATGGGCTTAAGGTGTCTAAATGGGCCTAAGGTGGTACCTAATGAGTTGGGTATACCTATACGGGCCTAGGATCAGACTTGGTGGGCCTAACTAAGTCTAACCTAAAGTGCACCTAAGTGAAGCCTAATCTAAACTTGAAAGGCATCCAAGGTCATAATGTGAAGTTGTATAAACCCCTCAACCCAAGTTTCCAAAGTAGCTCAGAAAAGATAAGCTACATGAGTAGTAATGGGCCACCAGGGAATTGTTATGGAACACTAGAATTGAACTTAAAGACATGTGCTAAAATGACAAAATGGAGGGTCTACAAACATGCAACTATGTTTAAAAAGAAGTGGACAAGATGAGAAGAATTTGTGGAAATCTAAGCATTAATGGGATAAATTGAAGAGCTTCATGGAGTCATATGCATAAACAATTAGGTGATGAGATTTAAATATGGGAACTAAGAATGATTAAGGAAGTGATGAAGGCGTAGTAGGTTCCAAGCTAATAATTTAAGTCCTTAATTTATGAAGAAGATCCCATTTTGCTAAAAAAAAAAATGAATAATAAAGAAGGAAATGCTTGTGCATTTTTCTTTTTCCTTTTTCTTTCATTTTTTATTGTTAGTGTATAAAAAAAATATAAAAAAATATAAAAAGTCACTAGGAAACAGAAAAACCATGATTATAACACTCATTGAGAGTTTTAGTCTTATGTCATGGACTTAGGCTTTTCCTAAGCTCACATGTGACACTTAGACAACTTCAAAATAGTTGACGTTGCTACGTCAGTCTTCCCCTCATACTTAACTATCTAGACTAAGTTAAGAACATGACTTGAAGTTAAGAAAATCACAGGCAACACTTAAAGCAAAGGAAGCTTTTATTGTACAAAGGATGTTTTACAAGGTTAGAGGTTCTCACTAATTTATAGGCACCTTAGGAACTCTTTGGAACTTTGGAAGGTTTCTAACAAATCAAGAATTCTTTACAAGATCCAACACAACTCCTATGTACAAACTATGTACAAGAGGACTCTGGAATATTCTAAAACGTCCCACACTATTCCAATGTCTCCTAGCCTAGTGTAGAGATGTGTAGACATCTCTAGGCTTCTCTAGAGTCTTCCACCAATGGACAAGTGTGGATTGATCTAGGAGGTTCTAGAACCTTCTTGCTCCCTATATAAGCTTAAGAAAGGATCTTTTGGAGCAAGATGTGTCACTTAGCTAGCTTTTATGCATTGACAACTTACCAAGCATGTATTTTTTATAAGACTTAAAGTGTAGTAGGTTGAATGATTGGAACCGAATGATATTTCTTTGTTATGCTAACAATAGGTGTGAACATTCATTCATTGGCCAAAAATAAATAAGACATCCAAAGCATTAAATAGGTGTTAAATTTAAAGAAAAACTAGTAACTTATAGCATTAAATAGTTAAATGAGTGTAACAAAAGAGAGAGTTCAAGGATGGTGTTACCTGAGTAAGTCTCCATGCATGTGATGCAAACCATATCTTAGATGGGTATTACACTTGTTAGTCCTCAATTCTCTAATCAATCAAGGTTATGTTAATGGAGACTCTATTCATTACTATCTCCACAATCCATTCTTATTGAAGACATTTCAAGCAACAAATTACCATAGTGATAATAAACAAAGAAACGATCCTTACGTTAGCAGCCTTTGATCAACCAAAGAATAGGGAAAATGATGAAATGTTATATCATCAATGGTGATTAAGCCTTAATTCTTACCTTGTAATTTAAATGACATTGGAAAATTAAAATTCAAAAGAATTTAATGAAAAAAATGAACTAACATTGAACTAAAATTGCATAGAATTGACACCAGAGTTTTTGAATTCATCTTAAACTAAAAAATATTAGTTTACATAAAAATAATTTGGGTGGTGAGCCTAAGACATGAAACATGCCTTATTATCTTATACTAACTAAGCTAATATTATTTAAAAGCTTGAAAAATGCTTCTAATGCTTGTTGAGACGTGTAAAACTTGATTAGTGGTATTATTAAAGGATATTATATAAACAAAATGTCCTTTCATGGTTGCTTGTTGCATATCCATTGTAGAAGTCTAACTCTTCTCTCATTAACAATACTCCTTTTAGCCTTTAGGTGGTATACATGTCATCTTAGTTGTCAAATCTTCATGAAATCCAAAAGAGAGGTTGTTTATACTTAGTGGCTTGCAAAGGTAACCTAGATAGCAATGATGGAGGCTTTTGCAAGTGTTAATGCACTGTCATGTGGAGAAGATAGTGAAATAAGATGAAAATAAAGTAGAAGGTGCTTCAATGATTATACAACCTTGGTTTGCAACCTAGATCTTTGGTAGGGTTGTGAAATGGTTTAGAATCACTGATTTCACAAACTATAGGTTATGAAATTATAAGTTTGCAACCTAGGGTTGCAAAATGGCAGGTTCTAAAATGAAATAAGAAGGTTGATTTTGCATTGTTTTTCCCACTATTTGCACCTATTTTTAACATAAACCTTACACAAATAAAGTGAAGGTATCTTATAGTAAATAACTTAATTAAAACAAATAATTATGCTTTTAATTTATGTAAAATAGTATTATTTTACCAACTAAATTAGGTCTATTTGGTGTCAATCAGGAAACATTAATCAAACTCACATGATCATTGTATCTTACAAAAATCCAAATTCAAATGGAATAAAACTATTTAATTAGAGGGATATTAAGACAATTAAAGGAGACAACAATTACAAAGAAGACAATAAGGTGACATTTCCATAGGATGATCCTACTATTGAAATTGATGAAACACTAGAACAAGATATGTTGTTATAAATAATGGAAAGAAACAATTAAAGATACACATGAACTTAACCCACTTCATAATTATATTTTTATCTTTTCCTTGTCGATCATGACATTTTTATCCCATTTTTAAGAGTAACTTAACATAGATTAATGAAGAAATATTTAATTTTTTATTCACATATATTTCTTTCAAATCAATAAATTATCTTTAAATCTTGTGAAACTTTAGTGAGAAAATAATGGCTAATCTTTATAGAGAAAACACCTAAGAGGGGGGGAGGGGGTGTGAATTGGGTTTTTAAAAAATCTTTTTTAAACACAACAAATTCAAGCAAAGGAAACACAAATATAAAGAGATAAGGTTAGAGGAAGCAAACTCAGATTTTATAGTGTTTCAACACCTCTTACCTACGTCCACTCTTCTCAAGATCTTAACCGAGTAAGGGTTTCACTATACTTGAAGCTTCAACCAAGCTTCTAACACCTTTACACTTGGATTTCGGCTCCAATGGGCTCTTACATAGTCTCTTCAAGTCTCTACTCATTTAAAGGCTCTAACACTCAAATAACAAATGCTAACATCTCAACCTAGCTTAATAAGGGCTCAAATAAAACTCAAATGCTATGATGAATCACAATGGTGCAATAAGAAATATGCAAGTGGAGGTTTAATGCACCAAAAAAAGAGTGAGAGATTTTTAGGCAAGAACAAATAGGTAAACAAATTAATACAAGTGTTCTCTTGCTCATAAATGAAGTGGAGCTCTCAATTTATAGGTTTCTAGCCTTGGGAGCCAAAAATGCCAAAAAAACAGTCTCAACCGATCGAGTTGGGGGTTAACCAATTGACAAGCAGTTGGCCAATAAATGCATGACAAGTGATCGTTAGACCTCGATCGAACCTTGACCAGGAAGGCATATCCCTTGATCAGGAATGCAAGTCTATTGGAAAAGAAATAAGATTTTTTACATCTCTCGATCGGACCTCAACCGAAAAGGTATAACCGGTCAACTGGTACCCTATCCAATTGAGTTGGTTTGTCGGTGCCTCGATCAGTTCACTATTTTTTGCTCGAAAACTTATCTTTTTCTGTTTTTTTCTCTTCTAACACTTAGGCAAGGTCTTTAGGTAAACTAATATGCTAATTTTGAAACGAATGCCTAAGGTTCATTTGATAATACTCGAGTTTTGATGGATTTGTAACTTTAATGCATAAATCGAGTTTTTAAAGATGTATGAAAAGATATGAAAATCCTAAGTGCACCCATGCATTCATCTTACATATGTTTCCTATTATTAAAAGGTCTTCCAATTGTCTTGATCTTGCATCCATTGGGTCCTTTGATGAATTTCCAAACTAATACCTAAAATTCTTTATAATTAAAATATATTAGCAACTTAACCATGGTTTGTTATCATCAAAACATGATTAGGAGAACCCTTAGGCTAACAATATCCCCATTTTTTATGATGACAAATCTTGGTTATCTAGGAGAAAAATAATCTCCTTCTCAAACCAATCATGGATCAACAATTAATATTTAAGAAATTTAAAACACGATGATCAAGACATATTAGAAAGTATTGAAACAAGGAACATCCAATGTAAGTCATCAAATATATAAGCATATCATGTATCATGTCAAATGTATCGATCAGTACATCATATGTCCAACAAGCTAAAGTAACTAGAGATAAGCAATATACGATCCAAACAAAAAAAGATATGCATGTATGAATCTCCTATATCTAGCCTCCTAAATCCTAAAATACCTCCCTCTTTGGCAACATAAAAAATGAACAAGGGGTCCAACTAATCATCAAGGCTGAGTAAATGGAAACACGGAACACAAGTAAGTCATCATCTTCTCATGTTGACGCTCCATGCGATTCTCAATGCGATTAATCCTCTGCTCCATGAGATCCTCAATGCGATTAATCATCTACTCCATGAGATCCTCAATGCAATCAATCTTCTACTGGAGATACTCAAACTGAGAAGTGAACCCAGTTTGATAGTGGTCTATCCTATCATCCATAGAGTAAATCATGTGTCACTAACCACTACAAGCTCCTCCATGCGAGTACCAAGGGAGCTAATCTAGGCCGATAAATCCATCCAACCAGCATGATCAGGAGTATGAGGTACCTGAGGAGGTGGTATCTCAATATAGGTGGGCTTAGTGAATATTGGTTTAAAGAAGGAGGGCTAGATATATGATGGCTAAGTAGATGGTCTCTCTATGAATGCAGGTTCAATCATCATCGATTCAGAAAATGTAGACTCAAACTTAACACCTCTAGTATATGAAGGAATCTCTGTCTAAAGTGGAGGAATATCAAGCTCAAGCCCTCTCAGCTGGTGGCCACTCTAAAAGTATAGGTCACCCTGAAGGTCTACTATACCCTCCATCTGTCTAATCTCTACCTCCTTCTCAACTCCAGGGTATACCTATCCCTATCACTATCCTTATTGTAGTCCTCTATCTACTTAGACTAATCATTATATGTGTCATATATACTAAGAGCCTCAAAGCATGTCTTTTTGCTCAAGTCTATGTCGATCTCCTTAAATACCAAAGAGAGAAAGCGTCCATAAGGGAATACTCTAGTCGTGTTCTCACAACAAGCAATCATGTGCATCATCATCAGATATCCCAAATGAATCTGTTTTCTAGTGATAATCAAATCTATCAAAAAAACCTTATAGTAGGAGACCCAATCTCAGTGTCCACCCCATGGCAAGAAAGTGAAACATAGCATGTGATGAAGCACTCTACAGATGACTATCAAGTTGTATGCTAATGGCTTGCCCATCCATAGACATCTGATAGTCCACATATCCTTTGAATGACTTCTCTAGGCTTAAATCCAAGAATGGTAGGCCACACCTTAGACTCATATATCCTCAATCCAACAGTTGGCACTCCAAGAATCCGGAAACTAGAATTTGCATCAAGCTTAATCTCCACTCCTCTCAAGGTATAGGAAATAGGACCTCCAACATGATACCTCACCTTGACATAGAATGCCCGAACCAAAGACGGAAAAATGACCTCGAATAAATATACAACAAGAAGCCATTTTATCCTCTCGAAAAAGTCTTGAATCTAAAGTAGCTTAGTTGTGCAAAGTCAATGTCTCTCCTAGGTACCACACGCTAGTAAGAGAAATGTTGTTGGTACCGTTGGTACTCCTCCGCGGTACTGAATAGGGCGGTATCAAAATGCGTCTTTCGACATGCCTCTAGTTGAGACGCCTTTTCTAGGTGCTTGCCCTAAGCCCTAGCTGCAACTAACTCTCTTTTAAGAGCCATAAGAGTCAAAGAAAATTAGGGAAAAACAAAATAAAGCTTGATTGAAAAGAGTAGGTACCGAAAAACCGAAACCCTAACTTCCAAATGCGTTATAGATTCGCAAATCCATGTCCAAGATAGCTATATCAGCAAGAAATAACACCAAAACTTCTTCCAGACCCTTATTACAGCAAAACCTCTTGAAGAACCAAAGAAAATGGTGAAGAAATGACGCGCAAGAGGCTTTTTAAATTCTTAGCCTCGATGAACCGGTTGACCAAACCTCAATCGGTTGATCGCTTGGTCAACATGGTCAATGCTCTTTGACTTTCCATTTTCTCCATACTTTTTCATTTCTTAATCCTTTCCATGCCTTTTTCAGTTGAATTTCCCAATTTTTTATGCCCAATGCCAAGGGAATTTTGATTTTTGGTAAAAAAATTGACCATTTTCTAAGTATATGTCTATATATGATGTTCTATATGATGCATATGATATGAAATTCAAGTAATCAATAGGCATAGACATCAAGCATTCATAAGAAAACATTATATCATAATGAAATGAGCCCTTTTAATGTCAACAAATTGTTCTTCACTTAGAAGTTTTGTAAAGATATCGACAAATTGATCTTTAGTGTTTACAAATTCAAGTGTTATGTCATCCTTTTGTGTATGATCTCTAAGAAAATGATGTCTAATCTCTATATGCTTAATCCTAGAGTGTTACACAAGATTTTTTTATAGACTTATGACACTAATATTATCACATTTAATAAGTACATGTTCAAAATATAAACCAAAATCACTAAGTGTTTGTTTCATCCAAAAAATTGTGCACAACATAAACTGGTTGCTATGTACTCGACTTTCTCCATTGACAAAGCTACCAAATTTTGCTTCTTACTATGCCATGAAACAAGTGAGTGTCCTAATAAATGACATGTGTCACTAGTGTTTTTTCTTTCAACCTTACAACTAGCAAAATTGATATCCGAAAAACCAATTAATTCAAAGTTATCAGCCTTAGAATACCATAAGCCCATGTCCATTGTTCTTTTCAAATATTTAAGGATTCTTTTTACTATACTTAAGTGAGATTATTTAGGACAAGATTGAAATCTAGCACACAAGCATACACTAGACATAATATCAGGTCTACTAGCAGTCAAGTATAGTAAATAACCTCTCATGCCTCTATACATAGTAAAGTTAATGGATTTACCTTTCTCATCCTTATCAAGCTTGATGGATGAGCTCATTGGAGTCTTCATTGTATTGGCTTCCTCTATGTTGAACCTTTTCAGAAAATCTCTTATATACTTTGCTTGATTGATGAAGGTTTTTTCCTTTAGCTGCTTGATTTGAAGTCCAAGAAAGAAGTTGAGCTCTCCCGTCATGCTCATTTCAAACTCACTATGCATGCATCTGGCAAATTCTTCACAAAGAAAGACATTAGTAGCACCAAAAATGATATCATCAATATATATTTGAACTAAGAGCATATCATTTTCTTTGGTTTTTATAAAGAGAGTTGTGCCAATTTTACCCATTTTAAAACCATTTTCCAAAAGAAATTTGCTCAATCTTTTATACCATGCTCTAGGTGCTTGTTGAAAACCATAAAGTGTATTTTTAAGTTTAAAAACATGGTTAGGAAAATTAAAACTTTCACAATCGTGTAGTTGTTCAACATATACTTCTTCATTTATAAAAACCATTTAAAAAAATACTTTTCACATCCATTTGATATAAAAAAAAAAAAAAAAAGTCTTTAAAATATGCAAAGGCAAATAGCATCCTAATGGCTTCCAACCTAGCTACGATGGCAAAGGTTTCTTCATAATCTATTCCTTCTTCTCGATTAAAACCTTGGACTACTAACCTTGCTTTGTTTCTAACAATTATGCCATTTTCATCCATTTTATTTCTAAAGACTCATCTAGTTCCAATAACACTTGGATTTGAAGGTCTTGGTACTAATTTCTATACTTCACTTCTTTCAAATTGATTTAACTCTTCTTGCATAACAATCATCTAATTTTCATCATCTAAAACATCATTTATATTTTTAGGTTCAATTTGAAAGATAAAAGTTACATTATTGCAAATATTTCTAAGAGAGGATCTAGTTCTTACCTCATTAGACAAATTACCTATGATTTGATCTTGTGGGTGATTGATGACAAACTTCTATTCTTTAGGAAGGTCTTAGTTTGATTCACCTTGCATTTGTTGAGATGTGGTAGTGTCAATGGTGATCTTTCTTCCTTTGGATCCACTTCATTCACTTCTTGTTGTCTTCTATCTTCAATTTTACAATCTTCCCATGTAAGTCTCCAAACCTAAATTGTCACCAACATTCTTTCTTTCTTGGAGAGAATTGTTAGATTAATAAAAACTAACATGAATGGACTCCTCTACAACTATGGTTCTTTTGTTGAAAACTCTTAAAGCATTACTTGAAGTTGAGTAACAAAGGAAAATTCCAACATCCGATTTTGCATCAAATTTTCCAAGATTGTCTTTGGTGTTTAATACAAAACATTTGCATCCAAAGACTTTGAAATAGCTAATGTGGGGTTTTTTGTTTTTCCAAAACTCATAGGGAGTTTTCTTAAGAATGGGTCTGAATAAAACTTTATTTAAAACATAACAAGAATGTTAACCACTTTGGCGCAAAAATATTTTAGTAGGTTGTTTTCATTTAACATGGTTCTTGCCATCTCTTGAATGATTCTATTTTTTGTTTCAACTACCCTGTTTTGTTGAGAAGTTCTAGAATCCGAAAATTTGTGGTAAATTCCATGCTTATTGCAATAATTTTCAAAATCAACATTTTCAAATTCTTTCTCATGATCACTTCTTATACAAGTAATTGCAAAACTTTTTTCATTTTGAACCTTATTACAAAACTTTGAAAACTCATACAATGCTTCATTCTTTTCACTTAAAAACAAAACTCATGTGTATCTAGATAACTCATTCACAATAACATAAGCATAAGACTTTCCTCCAAGACTTGGTGTCCTAAAGGAGCCAAATAAATCCATATGCAATAACTCAAGTGGCCTAGTTATGGAAATGAAGTTTTTGTTTTTAAAAGAGTTTTTGATTTGCTTTCCCACTTGACAAGCTTCACAAAACTTTATTTTTTTAAAATTTTATTTTAGGAAATGAGGTCCATGTTAGCATGTCCCAACCTCCTATGCCACAACCAACTTTGATCATGCATGCTTAAAAAACATCTATCATGACAATCATATTTTGAAATATTTATAGTGTAAACATTATCACATCTATGTCCCATGAAGATGGTTTTGTCATTTTGAATATCCTTGATAATGCAATGAGATGTTTGAATCACTTTAAAACCTTTTTAACAAAGTTGACTAATGCTTAAAAGATTATGTTTTAAACCATATACTAATAAAATATTTTCAATGAGAGATGATGTGTCATTACCAATGTTGTCTTAACCAATGATTTTTCCTTTTGAATTGCCTCCAAATGTAACATATCCTTCACTTTTCTTTGAAAGAAAAGCAAACTTGGATTCATCTCCGGTCATGTGTCTAGAGCATCCACTATCCAAAAACCACTTATCCTTCTTTGAACCTTACAACCCATAACTCAAGTTGATTTAGGTACCCATATCTTCTTGGGTCCTTGAAGGCTAGTGACCTTGGATTTTTTAACCCAAATTTTTTTAGCTTTTGCATTTAAATTCTTTTGAGAATCATTTCTTAAAGGGCACGTGCAACTAATGTGTCATCCTTATCCACAAAATTTGCAAGTAGTGGAAGGACTTGCACTTGTGGATTCATTTACAAAATAGTTCTTAAAATACTATTTGATTCTTTGCATATTTAAATCCTAGCCCTTGTTTGTCAAAAATATATTTTTAGCTAGTTTGGATCATTTTAAAAGATTTTTATCCACAAGAAAAGATCGAAAGAGAGGAAGTCAACCATTCATTTTTCTTTCTTAAAATCTCATTCTCTTTTTCAAGACAAGTTTTAGAATCTTCAACATTTGAAATTTTTTTTTTTACTTCTCTAAGTTCTTTTTCAAGTTGTTGAACTTTCTTTTTGAGATAAGCATTTTTCAAACACAAAAAATTCAAGCAAATGAAGCACAAATATTAAGCGATAAGGTTAAAGAAAGGAAACTCAAATTTTATAGTGGTTTGTCACCTCTTGACTACGTTCACTCTTCTCAAGCTCCTCGCCGAGTGAGAGTTCCACTATACTAGAAGTTTCAACCAAGCTTCTAACACCTTTACACTTTGATTCCGATTCCAATGGACTCTTACACAATCTCTTCAAGTCTTTACTCACTTGAAGGTTCTAACACTCAAATAATAAATGCAAATATCTCAACCTAGCTCAATAAGGGCTCAAATACAACTCAAATGATAAGATGAATCACAATGGTGCAATAAGGAATATGCAAGTGGAGGTTTAATGCACCAAAGAAAGAGTGACAACTTTTTAGGCAATAACAAGTAGGTAAACAAATAAATATAGGTGTTCTTTTGCTCATAAATGAAGTGGAGCTCTCAATTTATAGGTTTCTAGCTTCAAGAACCAAAAAGCAACCTCGATCGATCAAGTTGGGGGTCAACCGATTGACTAGCCATTGGACAATAAATGAATGGTAAGTGATCGTTAAGCCTCAATTAGACCTCAACTAAGAAGACATATCCCTTGACCGAGAATGCAATGCTATAGGAAGAGAGAGAAAATTTTACATCTCTCGATCGAACCTTGATCGGAAAGGTGTAACCGGTCGACCGGTACCCTATCCGATTGAATCGGTTGGCCAATGTCTCAACTTGTTCACCGTTTTTTGCTTGAAAATCTTTTTTTTTTTTTTTCTTTTAACACTTAGGCAAGGTCTTTAAGTAAACTAATACGCCAATTTTGAAACAATTTGCCTAATGTTCACTTGATAAAACTCGGGTTTTGATGGAAATGTAATTTTAATGCATAAACCGAGTTTTTAAAGATGCATGAAAAGATATGAGAATCCTAAGTCTACCCATGCATTCATCTTACATATGTTTCCTATGATTAAAGGGTTTTTCATTTGTCTTAATTTTACATCCATTAGGTCCTTTGATGAATTTTCAAACTAATACTTGAAATTCTTTATAATTCAAATCAATTTAGCAACTTAATCATTGTTTGTTATCATCAAAACACGATTAAGAGAACCCTTGGTCTAACATTTAGGGTGGGCTTTATAATTCAATATTTTTTGTTTTCTTTTGGTTAGTATGAGAAACTTGATCAAATTAATGAGCGTGGTTTAGGACCACTAGAAATAGATTATAACTAGGTTATTTTTCTAGTATCATCTATGCCACACTAGTTCTTTAAGTCAACCTCTACATCTAATGCAATATCAACTAAAGGGTAGAAGTGTTATTCTAACCAACCTCTTCATACTCTTAATGCAGATGATCTAAAGGTCAAGTTGGAATAATAGCTCATACCACCAATGAAAAACTAATAAAAGAGATTATTACTATAGCATCCATGAATGGCCATTGTTCCAACGTCTTAGCATTGTTGTGGTTTGATCAATGGAATTATTGATTTTTATATTGTCATTTCACTAAAAACCAATGAAGATGTTAGCTCAAGGTTTGGTTAAATCTAAATTTTGATGAAAACAAAATAAGGATTTAGATTGAACATTTGATCTTCAAGTGTGATAAGAAAGAAGATCACCATAGATAAATCAAGAAAAACCAATATACCTCAACCCTATAGAGCTAAAGAGGAAATCAAGAGAAAGTTCTTTTGAAGATCATAATGGGTTCTCTTGTAAGGTTAAGTTATATAAGAAGTGCTAATCAATGAGGATAAATTTTGTCTTAACATTAGTCTTTAAAGTAAAATGTGTTTAAATGAAAAAAGAATCATATTATAATTTTTTTTTTTTTAAAGAACTCATTTATGCAATATTGATAATTTTATGAAGAAAAATAAAGTTTTATTCATACTAGATTAAATGTTTGATATTTTTTTATTCATACTAGATTAAAAACCAATGTTTGACATTTTTTTTTCATCTTTAAAAAATGCTTTTCAATCCTATGTTTTCAACATGAACCAACTTTTCTTAATGTACTTGAAAGATCAAATGGTTTTGAAAAATAACATAGAGATTCAATTTAGATGGTCCTTATACTTTTTTTACTCAAAAACTTGAAAACTTTCAAAATTATAGAAGTCAAGTGCAATCAATTAACCAATTGAGCAGTAGAAAAAAGGAGTAGGTTGACATTGACTATTAGTCTTGCAACTAGCTGAGAAAAACCTCAACTAGTTGAGGTATTAGTTAGCTAATTGCTTAACCTATTGTACAACACTCTCCAATGATCACCTACAAAAAGTGTAACCACTAGTAAGTAATCATTGACTGGTTGAATTGTAACTTGTATCTAATAGTTAGTTTTACCTTGAAACCTCCTATTTAAGACTCTTGAGCTTCCTTTTTGGAGGGGCTACCACTTGTTAATCATCTTATTGTCCAAATTTTAAGTCTTTAATATGCTTTGAGTGAAATTATATAAAAGACTTGCAAATATTATTCATTGCACTTTGAGAATAATTATCCTTGTTATTTTACGCACGCTTGCAAAACTAGTTCTTATGTTGTCTTTGATTCCAGATTTATTGTACTTTTGTGAGAGTGATTTTAAGTGTTGGAAGAACATTTGTGAAGTGCTAAAGTCCATGGACACCTAGAAATCAAGTATATTTTGAAGGATCGCAGTATAGTAAAGCACCTAAAAACTTAGATTGAAGTTCCAGGCCATGGACATAAATGGGGTCAAACTATGTTAAAATTGTTGTTTGCATTCTATTTTACTAACTCTTTATAATTTTCTTGTTGTTACTAACGATAAAAATGACCATTACCCAATTATGGCATAAAACATGAGAGCCATTGTCTAAAAATAACATTATTTCACCATTATTCCAATTATGCCTATTGGTATTTCTACCTTATTCTCAAGCATGGTGAGTTTAATGTCCTTTTTCAAAGCATAAAAAGAACTATTGGAAGTCAAATTCATTTGCATTTGTCCAAATACACTCACTATTGGAAGGAATAGTACTATTCAAAGAGGGTATGATTCCTCAACTAAGATCATTTTAACACTAATGAGGATAAAGGTTCTCTAGCAAACCTATATGTGTGTTACCATGATTATTAAACACCACTTCATACCAAAAGTTGAGAGGTTTTTGTTACAACAAACATACATTCATTTTAGTAAAAGAATAATATTGTATAAGATATTTCATATATTAGTAATTTCTTATGGAAATAAGTTTCCTTACAAAATTTTTAAATAAAAATTATTGAAAATATCTCTATAAATATTTTAAATCATAAAGTAAAAAAGTTATGATATCAAAATAGACTTGTAAAAACTATTCAAAGAGTAAAAAATATTGAAGGAGTATATAGATATAACAAATAAGGAAACATAAGATGTTTTAAGACCCTTACAATCCTATTTGATTGTTGTCCTCTATAATATTTTCTATGATAGATTAAAATGGTTTTTTTTTATCCATAAAGATAGATATCATATCAAACAATATTTAAAATGTAAATAATTGTATCCTTGTGTTCTCACATTGATATCTTAATATTAAAGCTCTTGTCCATATAACACAAAATATAATAAAATATTGCTTAGTAAATTTTCAATTTAATAGTTAATTTGTTCCATTAAATTTTATGCATGTAATTTAATATTCATAATGCTTATTATTCTAAGTTTTAATAGGTCTAACTTGAGTTTCATCCAAATTCATTGTATTATTTTTTTCAATTTATAATTTTATATTGGCATACATAACAATATTTATTCTGCAGTATATTATAAATTTATTTTTGAAAAATATTTTCTCATTTATTATTTTAATTTTGATAAAAAAAATGTATAGAAATGTAATTAATAATAATAATAATAATAATAATAATAATAATAATAATAATAATAATAATAATAATAATAGAGAGGTTCAACCCAACTTAATTAGACTAATAATAATAAAATAGAGGTACAACCTAACCTAATTATACTCTTAACTCTTAATACTCAATTGGCCCAAACCTAAAAGAGTCAAATCTAACTTGAATTTAACCTACACTTTTATATATATATATATATATATACACATTTGTGTGTATTATTATTATTATTCTTATTAGAGTTTTCACAATATTTATAATTTTTTATTAATTTTTATCACATCAATATTTTTTATCAAAATTTTCATCTATATTTCTCCATATATCTATAAAATCTAATTATTGATATATCCATGAAACCCAATATTTTTATCATTGATTTGACTTGAGGAAATTATTAAGAAAATGGTTATTATAGAAAAAATTTTATAAATGAAAATCAAATATAATTATGGGAAAAGTGAGATTTTATTCACTAATATGAAAATATATGGAAAAAATAATCTCAAAATTTTAAAATTAGTATTATCTTTATATATTTAAAAATAATTTGAAATACATACACTTTTAATAAGTCAATCAATTATTCAAAAAAAAAATGTCTCTTTATTTGTCATGTCATCCAAATCAATTGACAATTAGATTCCCTCCATATAAAAGTTTTCCTTCCTTTTAGATATTTTATTATTATTAATTTTATTTTATTATTTTATTATTTAGGATTTTTTTTCTCCATAAATCTAATATTAATAAGTTAAAAATAAATTCATATTCTTGATAATAAATAAAGTAATAATAAATTTGTATTTATTATATAATATTAATCATTATTTAATATAATAGAGGATAAATTTGTTGTAAGAGTTTTTCAGAAATACTTTGATATATAGTATAAAAATAAATAAATAAATAATTATTTTTTACTAAATAAATTAATCATAACTAAAATAATTATATATTATTAAACTTATTGTTTATTATTTAATAAACAAGCTTAGTACTTTTTGAATTGGTAATTATTATTAAATAGGATTTGTTTGACAATATTTTCTCTTAAAATGTTAGAGAATAAAAAAAATATTAATCCTATTTAAATAGGAGTTTTTTTACACGATATTTCCTAAACTTTTAGGAAACTAAAATAAGAATCCTATGAAGTTTTTGTTTCTGGGAAAAAAAAATTCAAATAATAATAAATATCTAAAAGGAATGTAAACATATATATATATATATGAATGACATGACAAGTAAATGAGAATTTTTTAGAATAATTGAATGACTCATTAAAAAATGAATGTATTTTAAATTATTTTTAAATAGACAAAGATAATATTAATTTGAAATTTTGAGGTTTTTTTTTTATATATTTTTATATCAGTGAATCAAATCCAACTTTTCATCTTATGAGTTAAAAACCTAAATATTTCAAAATTATTTAATCTTTACAAAAAGAAAAACTAAATAAAAGAAATTTTAAGAAATTAAAAATATTTTAATAACTTAAAATTTTGTTTTTTTTTTTTAATTTTGTTAACTCTTTTATTGTAAAAAACAACAAACGCAATGTTGTCATAAAACCTTTTGACTTGTTCTCAGAGAATTATTTTGAAAATTAATTATACAAACATAAAAATAATATATATATCAAGAAATTTTTTTAAAAAAATAAATCATGTTCAATGTAAGAGATTTGAAACCAAATGTAATATGCCAATATCTTTAACACAATTTTTAGAGCAACTACCTCACTAGGGAATGTTTAACTAGAGTCGTAGGGTTGCGCCAGGCCCGTGCAGTAGTGCTACGCATGGGCGACGCTCGAAGGTTCCGGTAGCAAGCTACCCTGGCGAACCATCACCCTTAAAAATTAATTTAATATCGTGTGAGTCGATGACCCACGTATCAGATATTAAACTGATAAGAACAGATACTACACTTGATCTTAGCCAAAAGGCCGAGAAAGGTATGCTTTCGACAGCAACTATGTTCCTATTTTATATCGAATTCTTGGGTTGTCCGTTCTCTTGTTTTTTCGATGTGGGACAAAAGCCCAAACCCATGGTTCATAGTCCCATGCGCTAGTCAACTTCTGCATCAGAGAAAGATGGAGAAGCCATGGCTGTCGTTGATGTTGATCAGCATCCTCTGTTGTCTTGCTCTCTGTAAAGGAATTGAATCGCCTGAATTTGCAGTGATTCATGCAGAATCAGATTTCGAGGTCAGGCTCTACCCGGAATCGACTTGGATGACGGCTTCTGTTCGGGACATATCCTTTGAGAAATCAACCTGGAATGGCTTTCACAGGTCCTTTACCCTTTATCATTTTCTCGCTTCTAGTTTGATGAAGAGTTAGCCCACCCTTTGATTTCCTAGAAACTGCAGGAAAAATGGAAGAAAATTGAAAATTTTGAGTTGGGAAACATGAGGGTTTTTTTTTCCCTCTGTTTTCTTGGGAACCAAACGGAGGGTAAGTGAAAATTTGATCATTTCATTTAGTTCCACTAAAATTGGGAAATGGGTTTTGAATTTTTTTATTTTTTATTTTATATTGTAGGGTATAATATCAATATATTGAAGAATTTCTTGGCTGCTGAGTACTCTGCTGATATTTAAGGCTTTTCATGACAAAATTTGGGAATTTTTGCAAATTTTGTTTGCGTGTGATATATGATAAAGATCAATTGCAGATTTTTTTGGCTTTTCATCAGAACCCACTTGGAAGATTGGTAGTGGTTATGATGAGAATGCAAATTCTTGGAATTTAACTGGCAACCCACTGGATGTTGTAGTTGATTACTGTATTTTCTTGTATCTGAAAATGCATGTTGAGGTTGCTAAGTTGCTTTCTTCATTTGAATTGGAAATTGCCTAAATAATAAAAAATAAAAAATAAAAAATAAAACGCTTCATCCACTACTTTTATTTTATTTCATTTTTTTTTTCAAAAAAAGTTGTTTGAAACTGCACCTTGAAAATGTGATTTTAGTACAAATTTAGATACTGTATTTTGAAACTATGGCTTTAGTATGCTTTTAGAAACCTTATTTTGAAACTACAGCATCTAATTTATATAGAAGTTGTATTTTCAAGATGCAGTTTCAAACAAATTTAAGGAAAAAACCAATAAGCTTATATTTTGATCAATACTTTCAAAACATACTTAAAACTTATATTTTGTTTGTAACATGAGTCCATTTGACCCCAGATCCAGAGAAGCTTTTCTTACTAACAACTTGTACTAAAACCTAGACCAACTTTGATGAATTTTTTATCAAATTGGCCCTCAAACCAAACAAAATATAAGTTTTGGGTACATTTTGAAACTATTATTCAAACTAGTTTTCTTTTTAAATATGTTTGAAACAACATTTTGAAAATACTACTTCTATATAAATTAGAGACTGTAGTTTCAAAACATGGTTTCCAAATCTTTATTAAAGTTGTAGTTTCAAGATGCGGTTTTTAAATTTGTACTAAAGCCATAGGTTCAAGATGGGAGTTTCAAACAATTTTTTTCAAACAAAATAAAATGTTGCCAAAGGGGTTTTGAACAGTGGTATGAGAGGAAGGCCGAGATGTATATTTTAATGGTCAAAATGGCCAATTTGAACCAAAACTCAACTTTGATGGGAAGTGTTTATTTTGTGCTTGCTGCCACTTTCAACTGTAGACCAATGTTATAGAAATTAATCTTTATGATTTATATTGTCAATCATTTCTCTTACATATTGTCAATTTATAGTCTCTTCTTCTGGTGCTAACTCCATCTGCAAAATATCCTTCATGTCATCCTTTGTTGCATTTTTATTGGAATTTTCTCTTCTGATTTTATCAGTATATTCAGGAATTTTCACATTGGTTCACAGTCTAGGAACAGGAAGATTCTTAGAGTGGGGGCAGTGAATGCTAGGGGGGGTAACAGGAGGGATTCTAGTCTTTTGGGATAATAAAGTGCTAGAGCTGATGGGCATGGAATTGGGCTTGTACTCAATCTCTTGTCGCTTTAAGTGTTGTGATGATTGTTTCGTCTGGATTTTTTCAGGGGAGTATGGCCCTACCCTTGGGAATGCTAGAGAGGACTTTTGGGATGAATTTGGGGCAATTAGGGGCCTGTGGAGTGACCCATGGTGTATTAGGGGAGACTTCAATGTTGTGAGATTTCCAGGTGAACATTCTGGTGCATCGAGATTGACTTCGGCAATGAGAAGATTTACAAAGGTCATTGATGACCTCCATTTGAGGAATCTTCCTTTGTTAGGGGGGTCTTCTACTTGGAGTGAGGGTTTGAATAATCAGGCCTATTTGAGGTTAGATCGTTTCTTGGTTTCTGAGGGATGGGAAGGCCATTTTAGCAATGTGTTGCAGTGTGTCTTGCCTAAACCCGTGTCAGATCATTCTCCAATTCTATTGGATGTGGGTGGGATGCGGAGGGGTCCTTCTCCCTTTAGGTTTGAGAGTATGTGGTTGAAGGAGGAGGGTTTCAAGGATCTAGTGAAGTTTTGGTGGTTGGAGCTTAGTTTTAGAGGATTCTCTAGTTTCATTCTGACAGAAAAGTTGAAAAAACTAAAAGGCTTTTTGAAGAGCTGGAACTTTGAGGTGTTTGGCAATGTGGCTATTAGAAAGAATTTGACCCTCACCCAGGTGGGCTTTTGGGATTCACAAGAGTTACTAGGGACTTTATCTATAAAGGAAGAGATTGCCAAGAAGGCTTCAAGGGTAGAATTTCGGAAATGGGCTCTTATGGAGGAAACAAGCTGGAGACAGAAGTCAAGGGAAGTTTGGCTAAAGGAGGGTAACAGAAATACCAATTTTTTTTCACAAAATGGCAAATGCATGTATTGAAGGAGAAATTTTTTAGCTAAGGTCAAGATTAATGGGGCTTGGTTAACAGAGGAGGCTGATATTAAAGCCGAAATTGTCCAGGCATTCCAGGCCCTTTTGTCAAAATCTGGAGATTGGCACCCTAGTATAAGTGGCATGGACTTTGAAACCTTAAATAGGCAAGATGCAGCGAAGTTAGAGGAACCTTTTACTGAGGAAGAGGTTTCAATGTGTTGTCAGCTCTTAATGGGGACAAAGCCCTAGGGCCGGACGGTTTTTCAATGGCATTTTGGTAGTGTTGTTGGGATGTCGTTAAGGAAATGGGTTTCTTTAGGGATTTTCATAATCACGATAGATTTGTAAAAAGCCTCAATGCTACGTTTCTGGTATTGGTGCCAAAGAAATGAGGGGCTAAAGATCTTAGGGATTTGAAGCCTATAAGTTTAATGGGGAACCTGTATAAATTATTGGCTAAAGTGTTGACTAATAAGCTTAAAAAGATTATCAATAAAGTGGTTTCTTTTTTTCAAAATGTCTTTGTGGAAGGTAGGCAAATCCTTTATGTTGTCCTAATAGCAAATGAAACAATTGACTCGATGCTGAAAAGTAATAGGGTTGGGGTACTGTGCAAACTAGATATTGAGAAGGCATATGATCATGTCAATTGGGGCTTTTTACTTGCGGTCTTGGAAAAAATGGGTTTTGGCTAGAGGTGGATTAGTTGGTGCATTTCTACTCCAAGTTTCTTGATTATTGTGAATGGTACCCCTTTAGGTTTCTTCCAAAGCTCTAGAGGATTAAGACAGGAGGATTGTCTTTCTCCGTATTTGTTTGTGCTTGCTATGGAGGCGCTTAGCTGTCTCATTGGAAGGACAAGGGAAGGTGGCTTTTTGACTAGCTTCAAAGTGAATGGGAGAGGTGGAGAGGGTTTGGAGGTTACTCATCTACTGTTTGTAGACAACACTTTGGTGTTTTGTGAGCCTCCCATACCCAATTGACCTACTTAAACTGGTTGCTTATGTGGTTTGAAACCATTTTGGATCTGAAAATTAATTTAACAAAGAGTGAGTTTATTTCGGTGGGTAGAGCAAAGAACCTTGATGAGTTGGCTCTTGTATTAGGCTGTAAAGTGGGAGTGCTCTCGACCACCTCTTTGGGGCTCCCTTTAGGTGCCCTTTTTAATGCGTTGGTGGCTTGGGATGGAGTGGAAGAAAGATTAGAAGATTAACTTTGTGGAAAAGACAATATATTTCCAAAGGGGGAAGACTAACGTTGATTAGAAGTACATTATCTAATTTGTTAATCTACTTTTTGTCTCTTTTTCGGATACCAAGGATTATGCGGTTAAGGTTGGAAAAAATCCAAAGGGACTTCCTATGGGGAGGCGGGACCTTAGATAGTAAGCCTCATCTAGTGAAATGGGATATCATTTGCTCTAACAGAAGGATGGGGGGCCTAGGTGTTAGGCGCCTTCACTCGCTTAATAAGGCCCTCTTTTGTAAGTGGATTTGGCGCTTTGCTTCAGAAAGGGAGGCCTTTTGGAGACAAATTATTAGTGGTAAATATGGGGATTTGGAAGGGGGTTGGTGCTCTAAGAAGTGAGAGGAGGCTATGGTGTTGGTTTATGGAAGACCATAAGAAAGTTGTGGGATGTAGTTAGTTCTAAATTGTCCTTTTCAATGGGCAATGGGAAAAGGATAAAGTTTTGGAAAGATAAGTGGTGCGGGGAGGAGCCGTTAAATGTTTCTTTTCTCTCTTTATGTGCTCTTTCTAACTCTAAAGATGCTTGAGTGGCGGAGTTGTGGTAGCATTCTAATGAGGGGGGTGGTTGGAATCCTAACTTCCTAAGACCCCTAAATGATTGAGAGATAATTATTGTGGAACGCTTTTGGCAAGACTTCAAGATAAATTGGTAGAAGAGGGGAAAGAGCATAAAGTGTGTTGGGTTGATATGAAGAGTGGAACATTCTCTGTTAAATCACTTTATGCTAGCCTAGAGACAGGAAGGGTAGTGCAATTCCCTTCTAGTGTTGTGTGGAATGCATGGGTTCCTCCTAAGGTGTGCTCTTTTGCTTGGGAGGCGACTTGGGGAAAAGCTCTAACTCTTGACTAGCTTCAAAGGAGGGGGTGGTCTTTGGCCAACCATTGCTTCCTATGTCTATCTCATGAGGAGTCTATTGATCACATCCTTTTGCATTGTGACAAGGCAAGGGTGTTGTGGGAGCTATTATTCTCTCTCTTTAGAGTTTTTTAGGCGTTGCAATCCACAATTAGAGAGACTATGCTAGGCCGACATGGTTCCTTTGTTGGAAGAAAGCAGAAAAAGGTTTGAAGGACAGCTCCTTTATGCCTCTTCTAGACTATTTGGAAAGAGAGAAATAGAAGATCTTTTGAGAATGTGGAATTCTCAATCCAAAGGCTGAAATACTTGTTTTTGTGTAAGTTGTTAACTTGGATCAAACTGTTTATAGGTGAAAGATTGATGTCCATAGTAGATTTCATTGATTGGTTGGGGTCAGTTTGAGAGAAGGAGTTTCTTTTTGTCTTCTCCTCCTTTTTTTGGCACTTTTTGGTTGTCGTTGTATACATCGTGTGTACTTTGGTCTACCCTTTTTGGCGTTTTTAATAGAAATCTCATTTGCAGATAAAAAAAAAAACAAAAAAAAACAAAAAACAAAAAAGATTAAATATCATTCTCAGAATAAGGCTTTGAATATATGGAAGGTCCCTGGCTTTATTTTGAACTGGATTTTTTGTTTTGACTAGTGTAGGTCATTCTATATCAGTTAGGAAGTCCACTGGCTTTGTTAAGAGCAGTGTTTCAACAATTTTGATGATGAACAAAGTGACTTTCTTGTGTAATGACCTAGTTGACGCTCACATCACTAAATTAAGACTTGGTGGTTTGGCTTATAAGCACTTGGGCACCCTCCCCTTGATAGTCAGTTTTCAAGGGTGAGTTCTACCCAATATATACGTAACAATTTGTATCAGAGCAGGCACCATGGGGGCAAGATTGAGGGAGGGTTACTACCTAGTCATGTGCAGTATCCACCAAGTCAACTCACCACCCATAAAAACCACCATGGAAATCAGCGGTTTTGAAAGCATAGTGGATTGTAATGACAGTTGAGTCCCACATCACTAAGTTAAACCAACACCCATGGCGGTTTTTATGGGTGGATTGATGACTTTGCAAATCCTGCACACAGCTAGGTAGTAGCCCTTCCCCAATCTGCCCACACGGCGCATGTTGGTCCATACATGGTCTATACATTGCATAGACCTTATCCTTGAAAATCAACTATCAAGGGGAGATGGCCCATTTGTTTATAAGCCCAACCACCAAACCTTAACTTAGTGATGTGATACTCAACTAGGTCACTACAACCTGACTGTAAAATCATCACTTGTCAGAAGTAACTTTTGTTTGTAATTTCCCAAAACATGTTCTTGGAATTAAAGCTGGGCTGTTTTGTTATGTTATTGTTGAATTTCCATAACATAAGATGGTCAACATGTTCAGACGTAGTGTTTTTTCTGGAAAGCAACATCCATCCTGAATATAAAGAAACAAATCAATAAATAAAGGAATCTTTCACTCATTGTGGATAATGTACAAGGATTATTCCCCAATATGAAATCTAATCTTTCATAGAACTTCTTCTCCTGGAAATGCTGCAGTCTTAGTGATGATCTCTTTAGGATTTTCCTCTTTATGATTCTGGAGGATTCATTTCATTTTGCTTTGGATTCACTCACCTGACAGGCTGTTTCAGTACATCCAAGGCGCCAATTTGAACTTTTCTCGGATCGCAATGACCGCACCTGTCCTAACAAGCATTGTTCCTGGTGCCGGCCCTCTTCACTCATCGGCTTATTTTGTCCGGTTCTACTTGCCTGTGAAGTTCCAGGCCACCCCTCCACTTCCTCTCCCTGAACTACACCTGAAACCAGATAAATGGGCAATTCACTGTATTGCAGTCAGGAAGTTCTCAGGATATGCCAGGGATGATAACATTGTTAAAGAAGCAGAGAAACTTGCCATCAGCCTGAGTAGGTCCCCATGGGCAAACTTCACTACTTCTGAAAGTAATTATGCTTACTCAATCGCACAATACAGTTCTCCATTTCAGATCTTTGGGCGCGTAAATGAAATCTGGGTGGATGTCAAAAATTCTGGGTTGGAAGGCTGTGAGTCCAGCAGCGTGTCTACATACTGAACTACTACTGCCTGTTGAGGGGTCATAACGATGTAAATATCTGGTTGTATGTATGCGAACAAGCTAATAGAACATGATTATGATGTAATTTGATCCGTCTACCTGTATGCATATATTATAAACATAAGCTGTGCTGGCCTTGTCATGATGCTCTGCTCTTTATTCTTGGTGTAGTTTCTTGGTCCTTTTGGTTCTCGTCTGCATTTAACTGGGTCATATATACTATCCTGTTTGGAAACTAGATGCTGCGGCAAAAACCCAAAATTCTCCTTTTTAGTTTTTTTCACAAAAACAACCCAAATGGATCACTAATTCAGTCAACAAAAAATGAAGACCAGCATGGGATTGCCTATTAGATCTTGAGTTGAAAGAGAGTCTCCATCGAAGCACATGCTTACAATTATTTTTTTTTCAATCTCGGGTGTTAAATACTTATGATGAAATTTAAGTTATTGGAGGAAAATATAAATAAATGAGATCAAAATATAATCAAATGAAAGCCGAATAAAGAAATGAAATCAAAATACAAAAGAAAATACAAAAGAATCATAGGATCATATTGGGTACAAAACAATGGACCCTAGACTGTATGTATAAATGACACAATGCGCACGATGTGATTGGTCTTGCTCCTGAATATGTATCAATTTGGTACTGTAGTGAGAGCCTTAAAAAAATGATGATTTTTTCCCCGGAACATTGCATCAAAATCTCATCCTATGTAGCGAGATTTACTCTCATAAATATTACGAGAAATTCAACATGATCACATAGATGTAAAGAGATGAATCTTGGATCCCCAAGTACCATGAAATTGGGACCACACAGCTGTTGTGTGTTAAATAGAATATCTCTTAAACTAGAAGTAAGCATCATGAGACGATAGCAACTGTCCAGCACAGCTTCAAATGATTCCCCAACCACCCTGTACCTTTCAAACACCCACACTCCAGAATGCATTCCACTCCATCTAAAGTTGAGTATCAGGGACACAGAAGAATAAAAGCTATCATCCAAGAAGAAAACTCTAGAATCCAACCAGGAGTACAACATAGCTTTTTGTCTTATAGTGACAAACATACAAGTTAATAATCTAAAATGGATTTATGTAACTCTAACTTACAAAGAATAAATGAATTGCACTTACAATAAGAACAAACAATCAAAAATGCAGAAACCAAAGATTAGTTTGGCCTGCGTTTTGGATAGATATAGGATGGCAAGGATGATCTAACACCGGCACCTCTTTTTCCGGGCATAGGCAGCTTAATTTGACTACAGTAAACAATGAGAAGAAGACCTAGAAGCAAAATAAATAGGAAAAATGGTGATGCTAAGACTGACTTTATTTTCAAGGATGATATGCTCAACCGAGAATTAGTGGTACTTAGCCACAAGTATTCCCCTTCAACCAAGGCAGCTCCTAAAGTCCAAGAAACATCTCCCGGGCCAAAATTTATTTCTGCATCACCAAGACATAGACCATCTTCAATGAGTGAAGCTAAATAGGGCACACTGAAACAAAACTGCCTAGCATAATTTCCGGAAATGCTGCCAAAATGAGCATCTGATCTTGAACATAGTAGCTGGCCTCTCTCCCAAATTTCTGTCATGTTGGCTCTTTGACTCAAATTCAGCATGGTGTAAACAACAAAAAATCCAGACAAAGCATGAAAGCATGCAGCAGCATGGGTGGTGGCTTTAGAATTCAGTATATTGCTGCCTGCAGAATGCAAGATGGAAGTTAAACGTATGAACCTTAGCACATGAAACCTACCACTCCTTCAGTGCAAAAATGGTGGGAAGCTAGCTTGTGGATAACATATGATGCATAGATGGTCTTAGTAATGAGAATGACAGAACTGCATTGAAACTAAAAATAAATAGAATAAAACATGTGGCATGTTGACGCATGGAACTTCAAATCCTGAATAAATTTCCTTGTTGAAAGATGTAACCATTTAAATTATAGTGACGGTGCATAAGTTTAAAGATATGTTTGGATCCCGGAAAGTGTGAGGGAAAATGCTAGGGAAAAAAAATAAAGAGGAAAAGTAGAAGGAAAGAAAAAGTGAAAGAAAATAAAAAAATTGATTTAAAATCAATAAATTATTTTTATATACTACTTCAAACTCATTTCACTCGATTAACCCATCTATATAAAGATTAAATAATTTTAAAATATATAAATTTCTTGTTAATTTTAATTATATTTGACTTTCTTTCATATTTTTCATAGTACAACCAAACATAAGAAAATCATTTTCTTTAATATTTTTTTTCTTTCCTTAACACTTTCCGAGAACCAAACATAGCCTAAATATTTGAATGATGTACCTAGAGGAGAACCAAGAAAACTAAATAAGGTCAAAATCCATTTCAATACATGCATATAAGTTAAAAGCTTCATAATGCATATGTTCTTTATTTGATGTCAAACCAATCACAGTGCCTACCACAATAAAGCACAGGTGTCCATTGGACAGATTGAACCTCAGGGTTGCAATTGTTATATTAATGGTGCCTGAGCAAATGGAGCAAAGTATATACAATGTATACAATTGACCCCAAAAAGGCGCGCTTGAGGAAAGGAAAATAACAAAAAATGTAAAAACAATCTCTGACTCCTAAACTCAAGCTAAACCAATCAACAAAGCCTAGCATAGACAAAGAATGGTCATCTATGCACATTAGAGACCTTACTAGATATTATAAAATGCTGTTCTTGGTAGCCCTAAATGTTTAATAATTTATTATTGCAGAAGCCCCAAGTGAATTCTGGAGGTCATTGGAAGAGAGATCAGATTTTTAGCACATGTGAATTTGTAAGGCCATAAAAATGTCAAAAAATGTATAAATGTGCACGAACTGTGTGTGGAATAAACTGCTGTTAGAGGTTTAGAAGTTTTAACTGACCACTATGAGAAGGCAAGTGTGCTTTGCAGTTTAAAGCAAGTGTTAGGTTGGACCAATCTGAGCTGCTTGAATGTATTGCAGCAGTCCTTGCAAGTCCTTTGCATTGCTCCCAATTCAGGTCTCCAACTAGATACACAGAAGTGAAGTGATGATTTCGCATGGGCTGAGAACTATTCGAGTCAGTAGCATTTGAAAAAATGCAACCATCACAGGTGTAATTGTTCACATAATCAGAACCAAGACAAGGATGCTGGAGTTCCAGTTTACGGCCAGAACCTTCTCTGAGTGGTTGCACTTGGCTTAGCATACTAACTGTCCTATCAAATGCCTTATTTATACCAAATTCCGTCAATGAGTATGCCAAGATTCGATGTTCAAACAAGCCAACCCTTGATCTGACCAAGTGCCCATCTTCTCTTGATTCACCTACCTCCATCACCACCTGCAATGATGAACCACCCAAATCCAGAAGTCCCAAAGTGGGCAACCTTGAATTATTTCCAAGTCTCCCCATCTTATAGTTCAGAGCAATCCAACCATAGTAAGCTTCTTCTTTTCCACTCAACACCCTGATCCAACTTCTCCTATGCAAAAATGCATGCTTTCCCACAACAGCCTCTGCATCATCCAAAACTTGCTTAACATCAACAACATCCAGCCTCCTTAGTCCAGCAGTAGCTAGAACAAAAACCGGAGTCTCTCCACGTCTTTCAGGTGGTACCTGCTGCTCAGCCCAAAGAATCAATGGCTCCAAAGACGCCCTCACCCCTGAATAATTACCAACAAATTTATCTAACCCAGGTTCAGTTTGCAAGCAATGGTACTGACAAGCACCTTTCCAAAGAGGACTCTTGGTTGACAAGTCGGGATATGAATGCATCAACATAGGCAGCTCCCAGTTCCTCTCACCTTTCATGACCCACTCATACACATTCACTCTCGTCCCTGTGCTTCCACAGTCCACAACCACAGTAAAGTAAGGCCTTCCCAACACATTGCCACCTCTCCCCGGTCCAAATACATGATAAACACCAACCAGTAACAGCACAACGGCCAGAACTATGATACCAATATTGAAGACCCGTTTATATTGAACAAATCCCATGATAGGAATTTTAAACTTGGAAGGCGACCTGGGTTCCATCGCCAAAACACCAACATGGATAAATCCCTACTTCTTATCTGCCTGCAAAACCCCTAGAGATTTGAACAAAAAGACACTCTACACAATCAGCACAAGTGTCTAGTGTTTCCAAATCCCACAACTTTCTATTTCCTCTATTCGCTCTTAGAGTGAATCACACAATAGCACAGATTTGCAGGAGATTATTGTGGAAATGATGATTTGAAGCCCTGATGAAGAACAACCCTTCATCTTTGAACTTTGATCCATGGACATTACTGGGATTGAATATGTGTGGAGTTTGAATCTCAGACAGAATCAAAGACTCTAGCGAATATGCAACATGAAGCTGACACTTTTGAAAGATGCGTGGACTCAATCAGAGATGCTGAAAGGGGATCGACGCACCTTGGTCGTCTCTGCAAACCCTAAAAACTTGACTACAGCCTACTCTCTCTCCCTCCCCTGTGAGAAAGAAGGGAGATCCCTCTCTCTTTCTCGCCTTCCAAACAGCGTATGACCATTATGGCCAGCCATTTTTAGAGTGACATTGTGTTCGGCAATTTTTTTGGAAATCATGTAACAATGCACCCCAACTACAAAAAAAAATATGAGATCGTAGAAATTTACTTTTTACTTTTTAATTTTAATGTAAAATAGGGAAAAAAATATTATCTATTCCACAATAGTGGTTTTAAATTTGTTTCATAATTATCCTCTCCAAAAGACAAAATACACATTAATTTAATATCACTTATTAATATGCACATGTATCATTTATTTTTATTATTTCTCTCACATCAATATATCTGTCTTACCACTTACCACGTTTCCACTTTTTTTTTTTTTTCAATTTTTTCATTTTTTTTGCTCTCTAGCCACCATAATCTATTTTCACCTATTATAGTTTTTATTATTATTTTTCTTTTTTTCCTTTATATTCTTTTTAATATGCTCGTGCATTTTTTCATAAAATTAATTTTAATTTTTTTTACTCTCTAATTTCTCCATATTTATTGATTTTAAATTTAAATTTAAGAAAATGGAATTTTAAAGAATTGTTTGGGAATGGAATTTTTGAATTTTTGATTTGAAATGAATTGGAGTTTCGAAAATTTATTTGAAAGTGACATTTTAAAAATTAAATTTGAAATTGTGGAATTTTTAGAAAATTACTTTTAAGAATTTGAATCTTGGAAAATTAAAATTAAAAGTAGAAACTTAGAAAATTATTTCGAGAATTAAAAAAAAATTGGAGTTTTGAAAATTAGTTTGAAATGGAGTTTTGGAAAATTAAGTTTGAAAATTGAAAATATGGAAGTCAATTTTTTATATTAAAATACGAAGAGTAAAAAAAATAAAAATGTCACGCGGTGGATCAAATTTCCATGTTGCCTTCTCATACCCTGAATCCCCATTAGCATCAATGTAGGCACCTCCCATGCAACCACTGCCACTTGTAGCTTTTCCTCACCAACATTGCATTCAAAAGACGGACAGAGATTTAACGATCTCTAGGCTACCATGATAGTTGGTTTCTTCGCAGCGCGAGCATACCAACTAGGCGAAGCTGTAGGGATCCTTCGGCTTAGCCGCACGCTCGCCACTGCATGCGCTCTCACAGTCGACAGTGGCACACTCGTTGGTTGCTTCAGCGGCGACGGCCTTGCCTACAACAGCTCCCACGCTTCTTCGTGTCTCCATCCTGATGTACGCTTCCATTTCCACCATGCCATTGGTGGCCAACACAGAACCTTTGTCGGCATTGAAGTTTGGGTCGTCTTCTAGCTCGCAAACCATAAGTTCAGCAACGTCCAATGGAGGGTGTTTGGCTTGGAAAGCAAGGTCCCAAAGCTATTGGAGCCTTGTCTTTTTTAGCAGCCTGCTTTACACTAGCGTCGATAGAGATGCTTAAGCAGGCGAGTGGCTTTGACCGCAACAACGAGGACAAAGATCATCATAGGCTGGTGGTGGTCACTGAGGCATAGCCTATACCAACGGCTAGCAAACCCCGACGACGCAGTACTCCGACGTCGATGGCCGACATATTGAAGGTTTGTGCAACAACGCTTCAGGCCATCTCTCTCATTCACTCTCATTGATAGAAAACTAAGAAGATGATAAAAAGTTCTCACTAAAATCCAGATTACATACTATCGACTAAAATTTGAATAACTTGGCATAAATGTCTTCCCTATAAATGGAAATGAAAAGAAATAAAAGAAACCAAGCAAGCAAGCATACACTGACCACCCTTAATCGGCAAAATGAATCTCAAATGTCAATAAAAGATGGAAGAAAATAATGCGAAATGGAAGGAGATGAAGTATACGGGGACTACATCTAGTGAGAATCGCTTAAGCGTTAATGCTTGATTTCCAGTGTTTCGTTACCTTCCCCCTCCACAACACAAGTTCTTTCCCTCTTCAGCTCTCCTCCAACTCTCCAAAACCCTCCCCGAAATAAAAAATGGCTTCATTTTCCTTCTAATGCACTTTTTTCCCTACCCGTTCCCCTGCTCGTCTGCTCCTTGCTCAGCCAATATGTCACCATCTCAACCACCACCATGAGGAGGTGATGGTGTCCTTCACCATGTGTCCCATGCATGCTAGTCCTCGAAAAAGTCGGCCCCCCACTCCTACAACAAGCTACCAGCTATCCGGGTGGCCAACATGAGGGGTCTACAAATATGTCCCTCTTCGGTAGAGTTCACGAGTGTAAGAAAATATGAACACTAGAGTGAAAAGAAGTGTGAATAGTGAGTGAAATGAAGTGAACTCTACCGAAGAAAGAGAAATACCCCTAAAGGTACATGAGTAAAATACAAACTCGCTCAACCAACAAAGGAACAAAAAGGTCTCTAAAATCCTAGGAGAAGGGTAGCTCTCATAATGCCTCCAAAAGTGACTCAAAAATTGATGTCAAAGATGAGTAACGATTGAACCACCTTGGAGTACAAGAAAGAATGCGTGCAAAGGGGACTGCACTATGTGAACTACATGAAAACGCTAAGCGTAGGGTGCCCAAACACATGTCCGAAATATGTGTCATGAACTGAAAGAACTATGTCATGTGCAGGGGAAAGGGAAGTCTAGAAGAGCATGATGAACAAGCGATGAGCACAAGGTAACGGGGTGAGGAAAATGAGGACGAATGTAAAATCGTGAAGGCAAAATGTGCAATGCCAGTGAATATGAATGTCAAGAGCCATGACTATGAATGACAAGGCTGAGGAAAAGTGGCTTTGAATGCCAAAAGGAGGAAATATGGTGGCACTACATGCCTGAATAAGTATGTACCACAAGTGACTCTAAGAAGCGATGATGGCTCTGAACCCCGAAATGAAAATGCGACTCTAAACGTCAAACGAAAAAGAGACATGATAGCTCTGAATGCCGAACTAAAGACGAACAATGACTCAAACGCCAAACTGGAGATGCGGCTCTGAATGCCAAAATGAAAATGTGACTCTGAACGTCAAACAGAAAAGATACGTGATGGCTTTGAATGTTGAACTAAGAACAAATGACGGATCTGAACGTCAAACTGAAGAGGCAGCTCTAAACGCCAAAATGAAGATATGGTGAATCTAAATGTCGAACCGTAAGGAAACGGTGGCTCCAAACGCCTAACTATGAACTAATAGCTATGAACGTCAAGCCGAGAGAGACGACTCTGAACGTCGTAACTAAGAAGACATGATAACTTTGAATGTCGAAGCTAAAAAGGACAACCCTGAACGTCGTAACCGAGAATGGACAGTGACTCTGAACGCCAAACTATGAACTGACATCTCTGAATGTCAAATGGAGAAGGACGACTCTGAATGTCGTAAGTGAGAAGATATGACAGCTTTGAACACTCAAACTGAAAAAAGATTGTGGCTTTAAGCACTGACACTGAGAAGAGATAGTGGCTCTAAACGCCAAACTGTGAACATGACTCTAAATGTCAAACTAAAAAAAATGGTGGCTCCGAATGCCATAACTGAGGAAAGATGGTGGCTCTGAACGCCCAAACTGAGAAGAGATGGTGACTCTGAACACCGAAATTGAGAAAAGATGACGGCTCTAAATGCCCAAACTGAGAAGAGGTGGTGGCTTTGAACGCTCAAACTAAGAAGATGATGGCTTTGAATGCCCAAACTGAGAAGAGACGGTGGCTCTGAATGCCCAAACTAAGAATATGGTGGCTCTGAATACCCAAACTGAGAAGAGATGGTGGTTCTGAACGCCCAAACTGAGAAGATGGTGGCTTTGAACGCCCAAATCGAGAAGAAGTGGTGGCACTAAATGACCAAACTAAGAAAAGGTGGTTCTGAACGTCGTAACTAAGAAGATATGGTGGCTCTGAATGACCAAACTGAGAAAATAGTGGCTCTGAACGCCAAAATAAAAATGCAAGGAGATAATGAGAAGGAAATATGCCCCAGTGTAGTGTGCCGCTACAACTCTCAATCCATAGGAAGGGTCTGAAAAAGACCCCATGAGTCTCAAAAGATGCTTCGCTGATGAGTCGGTACAGTCAAACCGACTATAAATATGGCCTTACAACCCATCGGACTGAATCACAAGACCCGATGATGTGTCACAATAGGTCAAATGTCTCTAACTCGATATGCTCTGTTGGAGGAATCCATCGTCGTCTCAAAGGAATGATCCATTTGGGAGTCATAAGGGAATAATCTGTCGGGGTAACTACCGCGTCCTCAACACAAAAGTCTACTAGAAAGTCATGGATAGCGGGGCAATCAAAACCCAGAAGGTCGTGCTCCTCTAGAGGCTCATCTCGACCAAAAGTCACTGAAATAGTGGCACACTAATGTAAGTAAACATCCCTCAGCAAAGTAATGAAAATCGTAATAGATCTATGAGAAAACAATCATCTTCACAACTAAGAGAGGGAAACATGCCCCAATATAGCAACTAGTGCATTTAGTCTGTCCTGATAACTCGAGAATAAACCCAAAGGGATGTATAAAAGATCTGACATGTACTCCACTGAAATGATGATATGGGAGTGTAGGCGTCTGAGATAACTCCATCACAAAATCAAGACAATATCAGAGAGTATGAGGCTGACTAAATGACTCAAGCAAAGACTTCACTAGGGAATCATCGTAAAATGAAAACAGATCATCAACTCAACGTGTATGTCGTAAATGGGGACGATCATGCAAATCAATGGAGATCCACAAATCTCAGCCAAAATGGAAATATGCCCCAGTATGGCATCAGATGTGTGGTAGATCTGAAAATCAGATGACATCAAATCATCCATCATCAAATGTGTGATCTTGGTCATCCACGTCCATGACTGAATCGGACCCACATGTCAAAAAGGCGTATCCCAGAAGGAAAATCATGATAACATCTAAATGTCGAAAAGTGTGGGTCTGACTAGATGGCTCAAGAGAGGCTCCACTAGAGGATCATGATAAGATAACGAACAGGTCATCGCCTCAATGTGTATCTCGTAAGTGGGTTGAATAGGCAACTCCATGAAGATCCATAAATCTCAACCGAAAGGGAATATGCCCCAGTATGACATCAGATGTGTGGTATATCGAAAAATCGGACATCATCTGATCACCCATCATCAAATGTGCAATCCTAGTCATCCATATCCACAACTAAATCGAGTCCAAACATCATAGAGGCGTGTCCTAGAAGGGAAAGCATGATGACATCCAAATGCCGTAAAGTGTGGGTTTGACTGAATGGCTCAAGAAAGGCTCCCATGGGAGATCATGATAAAATAACAACTAGGTCATCGTCTCGGTGTGTACCTTGTAAGTGAGGATAAGCATGCAACTCCATAAAGATCTGTAAATCTCAATCAAAATGAAAATACACCCTAGTATGACATCAGATGTGTGGTAGATCAAAAAATCAGATGACACCAAATCATCCATCACCAAGTGTGTAATCCTAGTCATCTATGTCCGCAGCTGAAACGAATCAACAGATTAAATAAGCATCTCCCAGAAAAAGAAATATGATGATATCTAAATGCTAAAAAATGTGAGCCTAATTGGATGGCCCAAAAGAGACTCCACTGGGGGATATTGACAAGAAAACAATAGACTATCAACTCGGCATCATGTAACTCTATAAAAATCTACAAATCTCAACCGAAAGGGAAATATGCCCCAATATAGCATCAAATGTATGGTAGATTAGAAAATCAAATGACATTGGATCATCCATCATTAAATGTGCAATCCGGGTCATCCATATCCACAACTGAATCGGGTCCAAACGTCAAAGGGGCGTCTCCTAGAAGAAGAAGCATGATGGTATCTAAATATCAACCAAATCTCAAACACCTGTCCAAATAAGGGCTATTGAAGACGATATCTGATCCCATGGCCTCATGATGGTCTTAAGACATGGGACGTAATGTAGGTTAGGGTGATTGGGTAATAGAAATGAGGGAAAATTAGGCTCAAATACCCAATAATAAAAAACCCATGCCCTCATGTATAAAATGCAACATGTATAGAAAAACTCGTGAGCCATGGACCTAAAGTGCTCAATGTGAATATAATATCAATAATGAGACGATGAAGCAAATCAAACTGATAATGAGATGCGCAAGAATGATGCAGGGGAAATATCAAACCTGGAATAGGTCAGTGTAAGAAAAGAACAAGGGGGTGAAGCGAATGATATGGATCACAAGCAATGACGAAGATGATAGTGAAACAATGAATATACGAAGAAAAGTGATGATCAACTCAAGTCAAACATGGAGCAAAGTCACATCAATAATGAATGCAATGATGGATAGGACAATAGCCCAGAGTCCCTAGGAGAAGGTCATTCATCTTACTTTTAAAGAAATATGACAAAGTGAATACAAATAAAATCTTATCTCAGAAAGCTCACATACGAACTCTCAACAATAAACATACTCGATAAAGTGACCATCGGATATCAACATACACGCTCAACAATGGAGAATACTATGCACATACATACATGTGTTTTTTTTTTTTTTCATTTCATCATTTTTTTTACATATATACAAATGGGCATACCCTGAACATAAACAAATGAGCCCCAAATATGATATCAATAATGGATATACACACTCTCAAAAACTCTCTCTAACGAGATGAAATTTCAAACTAAGGATCTTTGAAGTAGTGTATATGTGATAGGTAGTGGAAATGATGTGACCATCTTCCATGTAATGAACTGAAGAGGATCACCACTTAGGGTGGAGAGAATATGAAGCAAAACAAGCAGTAAATAGAATAAAAATGAAGAGATGAAGAACACAACCAATGAGATACGATGGAATGCAGTAGAGTGATGGTAGGAAAAATAATGAGAGAAATATGCACTTGTAGGTCCAAGACTCATGAGACTCCCAAATAATGCATGCATACACTAAAGGGGCCTCATCCCGGTGCAAAAAAGTGAGCAAGGCAAAAAAAAAAAAAAAAAAGGCTATAATGCACATGCGAGGCTCAATGGGTTAGCAACGGTTTGTATGTCAAAATGGTGAAATGGTATATGGCTAACCGAAATGATGGCCACCCATCCTACGACCATGATCTCAAACATAGTACCTCTTTAGCTGATCTACGTTGGTCGGCTCCGAGAATTGGTTTCCATCTAGATCCATCAACCATGCAACGTCCTCTAGGGTTATCTCCTTAATGAAGTAAGGTCAGTTCCAATTGGGTTTGAACTTCCCTCTAAAATCTCCAATCAAACCTCTGATGACCTTCAAGACTAAGTCAACCCTCTGTAATGGCCTATCAACAATCTCTGCTATCTTCCCCTGCCAACGGGAGATGAAGGAAGAAATGGACTCTTCTGATCTCTGTCTAAAACCCTCGAGTTCTCTCCTCGACACATCTACGACAGTATTAAATGAAAATTGTCATAGAAACTCCTAAGCTAGGTTATCCCATGTCCTACGTCACGAGGACTCCAAGGATGCGAACCAACGCTAGGCTGCGCCACTTAGAGATAAAGGAAACATGGTGATCATTTGTGACTCGTCTAACCCATGGGCCCTCATCACAGTACTGTAAAGTCGAACATGAATGCAGGGACAACTAACACTCGTGTACCTCTCAATGTTAGGCATCCTGAACTTGGCCGGTAAACTGACCACTGGTATACTATCAAGATCATCCCAAGCCGATGAACTATCAGATACTCTCAATTGCTTGATACGCTACTCAATATGATCCATACGTGCATGAGTATCCTCAAGGACTGTGGTCTGGACTACTGCAAATGGGGCAACCTCATAATGACCATGTAATATATAGGGTAGAGCCTATGACACTATCGGAACAGGTGGTGGTGGTGGAGGTGGAAATGAGTCATAAGGCGTTTCATCTTGAACTATGGGTTGTCTACTCTATTGATTGCCTATCTCCTGTTTGAGACTGGCCAATGCCTCCTGAATAGAAGTCATGGCAGTCGTGAACTGATCAACTGTGACAACCCACCGATCTATGTCTGATCTCTCGAAAAAGTGAACTAATCTCCCCTCTACTCTGACCTAAGATGACAAATCCACACTGAGAATAAAGAACCAATCTTGAAAAGCATGAAGCACGAGATATGGTATGCACAGGGAAAAATTAGAAAAAATGCTAGTCTGAACTAGAATGAGCAAGGCATTGAAGTGTAGAAAGACTGTCTGACTGTAACTCAAACCCATATTGATCTCTATGCACTCTCAACTAGATACCAAATAAGGGAGTACTGGACCCAAAGTGTAACCAAAGAGGCTCTGAAGGCCCTCAGATGCACCCACATGTAAAGAGGGAATCCTAGTCAAATGATCTAAAGCTAAACCTATAGGGTATGCAACCCCTAGCAGAATCGATCATACCCTCCGGTGGTACGCAACCCTCTGCACACCTTCGAAGAAACGGGGCACTTCCATGCAAGGTGGTCATCACCTCCACACATGCACTACCTTGACATCCCGGGGGGTTTTCTATGGTGAAGCCTCTCAAAACTCTCAACACTCAATAGTCAACTAAAGTGCGTAGTGAGCGGTGTGGGTGCATCCGAAAACCCTATGAAGCTATAGTAGAAAGAGAAAACACACTGGTCGCACAAATATCCATGAAACCTAGCTCTAGACTATACAGGTCTTCAATGATCAGACTCCAATCAACATCGATATGTTGGTCTCCTTTAGAATGCTCTCAAACATTAATATACCCGTCATTAGACCCTACTTCCAACCTCTAGCTCGATCAAAGGAGCAAGCACACATAAGGCCTCACACTTGCAAAAGTAGAGTCGAAGTGAAAGAAATGACTGAAACGAGAGGGTTAGAGGTAAGGAAATAGATGTGTGGCCCACACAGACAAACGACATGCAATGATACAGGAGAAGAGTAGTCATGCACCATACAGTCAAGCAAAGTACATATATATCACTCATGTCCGTACGCAAGCTATGACAATCAAGATGAATAGTGACAAAGACAACATGCTCAAAGATGATCAAGATAATATACGAGCACGAGAATCAACACATCAAGTCGAAAGATATACAACAAGTGAGTCTATACATGTAAGGTGAACAAAAATATCATGGCAAGATTAGAGTCACTATGCTAAGATAGGCAAGATAACACAACCAACATGTTAATGTCCCAAGTGGATATAGCAATGAAGCACAGAAAAATCGCTACATTAAAATCCTCAATCCAGATAATCAATCAACACAATTAGCATGTCAATGTCCCAAATGAATATAATAACCAAGTATGCATCCAATGACATCAAGAGCTCTCAATGAATAATCAAGAGATAGGTATCCACTAATCGACCCATCAAACGTCACATTTGCCTCATCTTAAGTTCAAGCTTGACCCTCTCATGATTCCCCAGCGGAGTCGCTATTTTGTGGACCCTGTATTTTGCACGATTCGTTCCCACAAATGGCGAACTCGCTTTTCATTTGAAAAATGATTTATTTATTAAGAAAATGACTTGGAGTCGCCACTTATTTTTGTTTTATTTTTAAAGTGTAAACAAAATAAGAAAGAAAACCCTAAGTGTGACTCCTTATTTGAAAAATATGGTCTGTGAAAAACCAAATCAAGGCTCGGGGGTCAGGTTACTTATTGGGAAGGTACGATAAATACCGTAACACCCCTCTAAATCCCTAAAAATGGGTCTCTACTAATAAAATGAACCACGTGTGGCAATTGGTTGATTAAACGTGGATACCAAAAGATGATCATACACTGGGAGCCAAAACAAAGCATAGAGAATGGTCAGAGTGAGAGTGGGTGCGTACCTTGGCAACAAGCGAATAATGCGCTATCATGAAATGGGGTTAGTGCACAAGAATGAACGTAAAATATATCACATGCATCACCAAACGGAATATGAAATCACCTTTGGCACACATGACATTTCACTCAAGTTCATTTTTATTTTAAGTAAAACTTCTTTGATGTTGGACCTCCCACCAAAGCCCAATTTATCTTACATGAATTAGTCTCACAAATTTTATTATTTCAGAATTATGAAAAATTCATTCTTACTTATGTAAAATTAAGAGAAACAGAAGGTTATTTGAAAACTAGAGTGGAATTAAAACTATTCGAGAGAAAACTGGATTTCTGAAATTTATTTTAAAATTGGAGTCTAAAAAATTATTTGAAAATTGGAGTCTTGGGAATTAAATTTAAGAATTGGAATTTTGGAAATTAAATTTGAAAGAAATTGAAATTTTTAAAATTATTTGAGAATTAGAGTTTTGAAAATTAAACTAAGGAATTGAAACTTTGGAAATTAAACTTGAGAGAAATTAGCAAATTATTTGAGAATTGGAGTTTTGAAAATTAAATTTAAGAATTGGAAATTTGGAGATTAAATTTGAAAGAAATTAGAATTTTGAAAGGTATTTGAGAAGTAGAAACTATGAAAATTAAATTATAAAAATTGGAATCTTGGAAATTATTTGAATGTGGAATTTTTAAAAATAAATAAATAAAATGATGATGATAATAATAATAATAATAAATAAATAAATAAATAAATAAATGTGAGAATTTGAATTTTAGAAATTGGAAATTAAGTTCGAAAATTGGAAAATTGGAAATTCAGAAATTGAAAACTGGATTTGGAAATCAGAATTTTGAAGAATTATCTAAAAATGAAATTTAATAATAATAATAATAATAATAATAATAATAATAATAATAATAACAAAAATAATAATGATTAAATAAATAAATGTGAAAATTGGAATTTTGGAAATTGGAAATTAAATTTGGAAATCAGAATTTTGAAAAATTGTTTGAAGATTAAATTTTAAAAATAAATAAATAGAATAAATAGAATAATAATAATAACGAAAATAATAATTAAATAAATGAACGTGAATGTTGGAATTTTTAAATTTTGAAATTAAATTTGGAAGTTGGAATTTTAAAGAATTGTTTAAAGCTGGAATTTTAAAAATAAATAAATAAATAGAATAATAATAATAATGAAAATAATAATTAAATAAATGAACGTGAATATTGAAATTTTTGAAATTGGAAATTAAATTTGAAAGTTGGAATTTTGAAGAATTGTTTAAAGATGGAATTTTAAAAATAAATAGAAGAATAATAATAACAAAAATAATAATTAAATAAATGGACGTGAATATTGAAATTTTTTAAATTGAAAATTAAATTTGGAAGTCGGAATTTTGAAGAATTGTTTAAAGATGGAATTTTAAAAATAAATAAATAGAATAATAATAATAACGAAAATAATAATTAAATAAATGAACGTGAATATTGAAATTTTTGAGATTGGAAATTAAATTTGGAAATCAAAATTTTGAAGAATTATTTAAAAATGGAAGTTTGAAAATTAAATTTAAGAAAAGGAAATTTTAAATAATTGTTTGGGAATGGAATTTTTGAAAATTAGATTTGAAATGAATTGGAGTTTCGAAAATTTATTTGAAGGTGACATTTTAAAAATTAAATTTGGAATTGTGGAATTTTTGGAAAATTAATTTTAAGAATTTGAATCTTGGAAAATTAAATTTAAAATTAGAACCTTAGAAAATTATTTCAAGAATTAAAAAAAAAATGGAGTTTTGAAAATTAGTTTGAAATGGAGTTTTGGAAAATTAAGTTTGAAAATTGAAAATATGGAAGTTAATTTTTTATATTAAAATATGAAGAATACAAAAAAAAAAAAAAAATGACATGCGGTGGATCAAATTTCCATGCTGCCTTCCCATACCCTGAATCCCCATTAGCATCACTATAGGCACCTCCCATGCAACCACTGCTACCTATAGCCTTTCCTCACCAACATTGCATTCAAGAGACGGATAGAGATCTGATGATCTTTAAGCTACCATGACAGCTGGTTTCTTCGCAACGCGAGTGTACCAACTAGACGAAGTCGTAAGGATCCTTCGGCTTAGCCGCACACCCGCCACTACACGCGCTCTCACAGTCAATGGTGGCGCACTCGTTGGTTGCTCCGACAGCAACGACCTTGCCTACAATAGCTCCTACACTTCTTCATGTCTCCATCCTGATGTACGCTTCCATTTCCACCCCGCCATTGGTGGCCAACACAGAACCTTTGTCGACATTGAAGTTTGGGTCGTCTTCTAGCTCGCAAATCACAAGTTCAACAGCGTCCAATGGAGGGCGTTTGGCCTGGAGAGCAAGGTCCCAAAGCTGTTGGAGCCTTGTTCTTTTGAGCAGCCTGCTTCATACTAGCGTCGGTAGAGATACTCAAGTAGGCAAGTGGCTTTGATCGCAAAGACGAGGACGAAGATCGCCATAGGCTGGTGGTGGTCACTGAGGCACAGCCTATACCAACGGTTAGCGGACCTCGACAACGCAATGCTCCGACGTTGATGGCCGACATATTAAAGGTTCGTGTAGCAACGCTCCAAGCCATCTCTTTCATCCACTCTCATTCACTCTCATTGATAGAAAACTAGGAAGATGATAAAAAGTTCTCACTAAAATCCATAGTACATACTACCAACTAAAAATTAAATAACTTGGCTCAAATGTCTTCCCTATAAATGGAGATGAAAAGAAATAGAAGAAACCAAGCAAGCAAGCATACACTGACCACCCTTAATCGCCAAAATGAATCTCAAATGTCAATAAGAGATGAAAGAAAATAATGCGAAAATGGAAGAAGATGAAGTATACGGGGACTACACTTGGTGAGATTCGCTTAAACACTAATGCTCGATTTCTAGTGTTTCGCTACCTTCCCCTCCCCAACACAAGTTCTTTCCCTCTTTATCTCTCTTCCAGCTCCCCAAAACCCTCCCCGAAATAAAAAATGGCTTCCTCTTCCTTTTAATGCACGTTTTTCCCTACCCATTCCCCTGCTCATCTGCTCTTTGCTCAGCCAATATGTCACCATCTCAACAACCACCATGGTGAGGTGGTGGTGTCCTTCACCATGTGTCCCATGCATGCTAGTCCTCGAAGAAGTTGGCCTCCCACTCCTACAACAAGCTGCCAGCCATTCGGGTGGCCAGCATGAGGGGTCTACAATAACTTAAAGTGATTTAATAACTTAATTTAAGTTGTTAAGTATGTTTGATAAAATAACTTAGTGATATAACTTAAAATCAAGAACAACTTTAAGAAATGAGTAAAAATAATTAACTTTTTCTTTAAGTCTACATATTTATTTTACAATTTTACCCTCATTGGTCTAATTACCTCAATGATATTTTTTTACTAATCCATAACCTTTATTATTAGTCGACGTTTGTTGTTCTAATTATAGTTTCTAAGGATAAATATGTCAATTTGATGATTTAGAATAAATTTTAAATTAATTTTATCAAATAACTTCAATACTTAAAAATAAACAATAAATAATAAGTTTTAAGTTAATAACTTAAATATAATTTAATAATTTAAATATAATTTAATTTAAAATAAACTTAAGTCATTAAGAAATAAATATTAAGTTTTATCAATCTTGACTTTTTTTTTTGGTATTTTTCATGTATTCGTTATCTTATTATTATTTATTTTTTTAGCTTAACTTTTTTTTCAAGGTTAATATTTTGTTAATTTTCTTCTTTTTTTTTCTCCTTTTCCTCGTGTTTTTTTTTTTGAAATTTTATAAAAAAATATTCTTGCCTTGCAAGCAAATTAACGGACCGTACAGAGCCCAATAGAAAAGGTTACGTAGGCCCAAGCCCAATAGCCCACGAACCATTCAATGATCATCACGTACCGTTACGAAAACTTGATATGATGAGAAATATAAATATATCGAGCCCCAACTCGTGCGTCTCCGTACTCGCTCCATCTCCCCTTCTCCCCTTCTCCCGTCTCTTTCTTTCTCTGTGTCTCTCTCTGATCTGAAAAACCATTACTCCTCAGAGAGATCGCTTCCTCTTTACATTTATCGTCGATCCTCTCCAAATCTCCCGATTTTCCCCCTTTTTCTCTTTCTTTCTCTCCTCAAAGCCACGCCTTGCTATTTTTCTCCCTCTCTGTTTCCTTCTTAGGGTTTCCACCAAGAACCAGTTTGCGGACTCGTTTAATTTGAGGCAAGTGGTTTTGGTAATTCTATTTCGTGGGTTTTTTTTTTGTTCCTTTTGGTTGCCGGGAAATCGTGGGAAAATAGGGGAAAATATTTTTTTTAAACTGCAATTTTTGCTTTGATGAAATCTTGAGATACCGAGCTTTTTTTTTTCCTTTTAAATTTATGTTGCGGTGTTTTCTTGGCGGCATAGCGGAGCTCTAGGGATTTTGTTTCGTGTTCCAATCTTCTTGGGAATTTTTTTTTTTGGAAGATTTTTAGGGCTTTTGTTTAATTGTTTGGAAGCAGAGGAAATGTTGCTGTCGATTGTAGTCTTTGTTGTATAATTGGGTTTGGCGTTGATTTGTAACCCTGGAATATGATAATGGTTTTTAAAATTTATCTGTAGGACATCATCGTGTAGATCATTTAATTTTCATAGCATCGGTTCTGTTATGTTTGAATATTAGAAAGATTTTGTAGCTTCTGTTCAGTGGCTGAAATAAGGGTATTTGAATTAGTGCAATTCAAATTATACTAGGATTACGTTGGGATGGTAAGGTCTTAATGTTTGTCTTGATTTCGTAAGGAACAACATGGACGAACTGGAAGAGAGGATCTTATGGTGAATGCTATTTTCTGGTCATACAGTTGTAATTGAAGAAATTCATCAAAGTAGTAAATGCTTTAAGTTCTAATTGTAGGAGATGCTTTAGGATTAGAAAAAAGGTTATAAAATGAGTAGGGACTTGATTGAATATATGAAACTGAATCCAATGAAACTAGACATAGAAGGACAAAAGTAGTGAAGGTTGGTGGTAAAAGATCCCTAAAATGGTTTTTCATCTGAAGGGTTTGATCATTATAAATGCTGCTGTCCACAGAAAGTGCAAAAGATGAAGTGGAGGACCGTTTCTAGAGTTTCTTGCAATTGATAGACCCACCATAGTGAAGTACAATTTTGGTGAGGACAGCCTGCTTCATTGGATAGAATGATAGCTAATTAAAAACATGTTCACAAAATAAATCCTGATTGGAAAGGTTTTGAGATGGATATGACAATAACACAAAGGAATAGTATGCTTCAGAGAAATCAGAAGTAACAAGAGTTTGGGGTAGAGAGAAGACAAAGAGTCCCTGGTACATGAAGGGATTATTGCACTAGTGGGATGCTATTATGTGATTCAGGTAGAAGCAGCTACAATATGAGGGGAAGAGAAAAATGATATCATATTCTGAACAAAAGCAAAAGATATAAATGCTTTTTGTGAGCAAACCAAATGTAGTTGTTATAAATACTTTGCAAAGTTCATTTGGGTTGAAAGAAGGAAACTAGGGAGATAGCAAAGGGGAATTATAGGCATTCTTCTTGTTCATGAATTGTTTTCCAGAGAGCCTTATCATTAATATATTTTTCCTCTTGCTTACATATCAAATTCTTTGCTAGAGACTAAACGAGTTTCTGGCTCTAGTGGAACTGTTCCTTTTTTTTTGTTTAAGATATGAGCTTTAAGGTTGGGATTTGTGGCATTTTCCTTGAGCCAGGGACTCTCATCGGATGAGCAT